>NC_056735.1:655519286-655789286 GCF_019279795.1 Protopterus annectens
CGCCCTTCAGGCTCAGTCTGCTCCCCAACCGTACCCTCTTTCCCACCCACCACTGACTACCATACATTTAGCCCTTAAATGCCTCTTTAAGCCCTCTCCCCAACTCTAATCAACCAATAATAGCCTAACCCTACCCTAACTCCAATTAACCAGTAATAGCCCATCCCTTACCCTACCTCTAATCCCTCCATTTTCCTTGCAATACCTAATATGACGTACTCTACCCACTTGTACATTCCCTCCAACTACAATTACTTGCTTCTCCTCTGCCTATACTTGTCAACATTCAATTTCTCTTTTACTCTTACTTACTTATCCTTTCCTATCTACCTTAATACCTTACTACAATCTCCCTTCTGTTCATCACTGTAGTCTCTCATCTACCTGTTTCACTCTTATATCACCACGTTAGTGAACTTCCTCATACCCCCTTTTCTCCTCATCCTCTCATGCCTATCCTCTTATCACACTAATCTATTCATCACCATCTCCCACTCTCTTACAAGATACTCCATCGTACAATATTACCCTAATCTCTCCCTCACTCTACAACACCTCCTACACTCAGTTTTACAAAGTAAAACATTTCAACCATACTCTCTCTACCCCCAAATACAAGTTAAAAACCTCCAACCACTAATTATATTACACTAAACCTAATCTTCTTCATTCAACCCTCCTGCTAGATGCAGATATCTACCCCAATCCTGGCCCATCCCCTACCACTGCAACCAACTGACCTACTGTTAATCAACAACCCTCCTCTCTAACAAAACACATCTCTATCTACTCCATAAACCTACGTCATCTAACCAATAAAATAACTGAGTTACATGCTTGGATAGCTCATCGTTCTCCTCACATCTTGACACATTCCGAAACTTGGCTAAAACCTTATATCCCAAATTCTGAAATCCTACCCCTTGGCTATAATGACAGATTTTCCAAATTATCCAAAAAACAGGGAGGTGTTGAATCCTGTACTCAGAGTTACTTAACCTCTCTCCCCTCTCCTTCTCTCTCCCTGACTTTCATCCAGCCGAGCTTATCATTCTCAACTGTTACCTTAACCCTCACAAAAAATTTGCTATTGCTGTCATATATATTCCTCCTGGCAACAATATACTTATTCTAGAATCTATTCTATCCTGGATCTCCCAACATTTTCCCTCCGAGACAATCATACTAAGAGACGTCAACATTGATTGGAATAAATTGTCACTAAATTCTTCTACTCTTAGTATGAACCTCGATGGTTTCAGTCAGCTTATAACAACCTCCACCCATACTAACAAAAACACCTCCTCAACTCTAGACTGGATACTAACATCCAACTCTAATCACTACCATAATCCTACCACCTTACCTGATTCATTAAGTGGCCACCTCCCAACCTTTATTTAAAGGCTACCCTGTGACACCACCAAAACCCACCTCTACAGAGAATGCTGCAATCTGGCTAGCTTTAATGAGGAAACCTTTAACAACCAACTCTCTCTAGCTAATTAGTTACACCTCTATGACATTCCTTTAATTGATGCTGTTCTTGAGTTCAACAATACTTTCCTTAACATACTAAGCACCTTAGCTCCTGTTAGAAAAATTAGAGTCAAGACAAATTCCACTCCTTGGCTCCCCAAAAGCACCATCTACATAATGAAACATAGAGACAGTACTTGGAAGCAATGGTTAAAGTCAAAATCCTCCTCTTTCCTCCTTAAATTCAAAGAAATAAGAAACCTCACAAAAAAACACATTATTCAATACAAGAAAATTTTCAATCATGAAGACCAATCTACCCACCACTCAAACCCTAAATAATTTGGCACACCGTGAACAAGATTCTTCACCCAAGGAAGCCTACTACTCCTAACCCTTTCCCCAATAAGACACCACTTGAAACTGCCACTTCACTTAACACTTACTTCATTGAATCCGTCAACTAACTCCTCCTGACCAAAACCAAACACAATCCCTCACCAACCCCAGCACCTGCCTCCCCACTGCCTTTTCCCTAAAACCCATCTCCATTGCCTATATAAAATCGCTGTCATTGAAACTTAAACCATGTTCTACCTAATTTGACAACCTACCGCCTCAATTTCTCAAACTTGCAGCTAATGTTGTTGTTCCTTCGGCTTTTCCCGGTTAGGGGTCGTCACAGGGGAACTCTGGTCCGCTAATGATTGGCAGTAGATTTTCACAGTGCTGAGGTGCCAACTCGACACCCAACCTTCAACGACATGCATGTCTTTCGAACACCACTCGACCGCGGGGAGGACATGCAGACTCCTAATACTATTGCATATCCCATCTCTATCCTTATAAAACCCTATATGAAAGAATCCACTATCCACGACATCTAGAAATCCTTCTATACTATTTCCCATCACAAAGAAGGTAACTCCACAGCCCCTTCCAACTTTTAACTCACAGCCATCCTCTCCCCTCTCTCAAAAATCCTAGAGAAATACATTCCTAGACAACTTCTCAAATACCTACTACAGGAAAACCTTTTGATCCCCTCTCAACATGGCTTCAGGCCCCATCACAGCACCTCCACAGCCCTTCTATCCTTCACCCAGTTTGTTGCTGAGGCTGGAGACAGCAATAAACTGGTGTCATGTCTTTTCCTGGACCTTTCCAATGTATTTGACACCATCTTCCAATCTAAACTCTTACCTAAACTATCCGATCTCAATCTTTCCTCCTCCACTATTCTCCGGTTATCTAGCTATCTTAGCAACAGACTACAATCTCTTAGATGGCAACCTTCCTACTCTCCTTTTCTATCTGTCCAAACAGGAGTCCCTCAAGGATCCATCTTAAGACCTCTACTTTTTAATATCTTCACAATCTACGCTCCACCTGCTGCACATCTTCAATGATTCACTATGTGGATGATTTTACTCTTGTTACCTGCTCTAATAACCTCTCCAGCCTCAACACCCTCACTCAGCGTTCTTTCAATACTACTGAACACTGGTTGAGTAACAAATAACTCATCCTTAACCCTAAAAAAATAAATTAATTTTCCTTCCAAAAATCATGTCCAAACTTAGTGCCTCCTTCCATATCTCTTATCTGGAGAACACTATCATTCATGCCGACTCCCATACCAAACTCCTAGGTATTACAATAGACAACCAACTAAAATTTGACCTTCTCATCCAACATTGCATAAAAAAAAAAAAAAAATTCAGAAACTTGGTCTATTGCATAGGAACAAAAAATATCTATCCACTACCTCAAGGACTTCTCTTGCCCAAACCTACCTCTACCCCTGCCTACTGTACTTATCCCCTATATCTATCCACCTCCAAGCCAACCTTATAGCCAAACTTGGACAAACCTACAACTAAATTGCTAGACTTGCCTGTAACCTCCCTTAGAAATCTCATCACTGCCTCACTCACAATTACACTGGCTTGAACTCCAAGGGGTTGGGAGGGTGGCCTAATGGTTAAGGTGTTTGCCTTACAAACACAAGGTGCCGGGTTTGAGTCTCACAAGGGATAATTGGCTAGGCTTAAAATGGCCTGCAAGGGCAGTTAGTCTAGTACTAATCTATAAACCTATGAACCTCAGCTACTTCAACTATCTCAGCTACAAATGGCCCATTCACTAATTAACAAACCTTCAGACTGTCCATCTCTGTCTACTTTTATACCCCTCTCTACACCTACACGTCCTCTCCATACCTCAGAACAATTTCTACTCAACACCTACAAAACAAACAAATCAATAGGCAGATTGCTTTACAAATGCTCAATATCTCATACTTGGAACAAACTTCCCAGTAATATATGTTCTATCAAATCTACTTTGCTCTTCAAAAAAGAACTAAAAACTACCTTGCTAATTCACCTTCCTGCTCTTGCCACCACCCCGCCTAACTCATATTCCCTTTAAATGTCCTTAACATGCTCCCCTTTCCTTAAGGAAATATTACAAATAATGTACTACCACTCTCAGTCTTTTTCCTACAAAATAAATTAACTTCTTACTTCTCTCTCACCTCTTCTCATTTCCTTATACTTAAGACTCATTTATGCATATATACCTCCCAATTTCTACCACACTATCAATACGTTTTTTAACCTTTCCTGCCTGTTCAATTACTACATTTTTTAAACAAGTATATTTTCTGGTTTATTTAATATGTTAATAAAAAAACAACAATTATTTTTTGATCTTCTGTATATATTTTTGTACTCTATATTATCTTCTGTATTTTATTCATTTTGTATTTCTTTATTTGTATAGTGCATGTAGGTCTGTTAATATATCTTGTTAATATTTCTTGTATAATTCATAATTGTTTTGTGTGGAGCTTTTCTCCTCAGGTGTCCACTGAAAATGGGTCATTGGCCCAGTTGGACTAACCTGGTCGACAAATTAATACATAAATAAAGCAGACAGAACAGGAGGAATGGATGTGGGGTCTGGAAAATCCTCTAACAACTCAAGGGTATTTTCTGAGGGCCTGAGAAATGTCAGTCTTGTCCCACTGAAATCACTGTCACATTCAGCAACAGACTCAGAGAAAGAGAAACACCCACAGGTAGAATCAGAAATTGAGCGCTCTCTGAGTCTGAATCAGAAAACTGAGGAAAAAGCCCTGAATCCGTGCTCTGCTTCTTCCTGTTCAGGTTAAGAATCTTGAATCTCTTCAGGAAAAGAGGTATCCCTCTTTCTTTTACCAGAAACTACTTGACAAAAAAGATAAGTAGTAAGTCAGTCCCCGTAAGATACTCCTATCCAAAGAAAATTGAGGAGGAGTACATGCATGCTTGTTTTTCTTTTTGACATGAAAAATTGGGCTAACTGTGTTACTAATGACAGCAGAAGCTTCTCCAGGAATGAGTACAGCATTCTGATACAACAAGGAAACCTTCATTGTTCCCTCTCCCAGAGGAGTGGCTCTCCCTTGCCCTCTGAGGGGACCCAAACAGATGAAGAAAATGTGGCTAACCCTCAGTGCACAGTGGGTGCAGGTGCTACACCAGAAAGATCTGGGGTAAAAGATGAGTGGTCTGAGGTACAACAAATGGCCACAGCAGAGCCATCCACCTGTGGCTGAAGCAAACTGCTAGCCGGCTATGGTGGGAAAGGCTGTGGCTGGAAGAAGGACTGACTGTGGGACCAGATATCTGTCGATGAAGCCAAAAATGGTGGCTCTTCCCAGGGGAAGACGAGCAGCAAATCCCAGCAAAAACTATCACTCTACAAAAGTTACTTATTTTGACAGAAAAACACAGTCACAAAAATAAAATAAATACAATTTCTCAGCAGGAAAAAACTGTTTGCAATTACTTTACACCACTTTTAAACTGACAAGAAAACTGAACCCTCTGTTTAAAAGTATGTTACAGTCTTAAGACAGTTCCTTAAAGCACAACACTCCTAGCTTTAAAAAATGTTCCTAAAGAGGAAAGTGATCAAACAGCAGACCAAATAAGAAATGGAAGGTTTGACCCCAAAGGGAACTAAATTATCACTTGAGATACATGTATGTATACATTAACAGAAAAGAAAACAAACTATAATAATATTTTGATACATTATACGTCGTATATAGATTTTCTTTCTTTATAACAACTGTCGTACACTCCATCACTGCATACATTGCTCAATTTCTCAGTTTCTTAAACCTCACTCCTCCTCCTGAACATTACTGTGAATGTATTATTCCCACAGCTTCCATTTATTTCTATGCAATTTGTTCCTTCCCTTTCCTAAATATCTCACTTCCAGTTCTTTCATTTCTTTAAAAATATTCGATACTTTAATTACAGTTGGTTTGCATTCTGATTTCCATTTTCTAGTAATTACTATTTTAGTGGCCAGTATCATTAAACTTAATAAGGCCTTACTATGTCTAGACAATTTAAACTTTGTGACCCATCTCAATGGAATAATTATCTTAGTTATTGCAATTTGCTTCCCAGTATTTCTGACAGAGTACTCTGTAGTATAGTTTTAAAAATCTTCAGACTCATCACAGTCACAAAGAACACGTGCCCAGTTACCTCTGTCTTTCCCATCACATCACTATCTACTTGAAGAAAAACTCTTTGAAGTCTACTCAGGGTATAAAATATGTATGAAAATACTTTCAAGCAAAAATTCTAAAGCTTCTGGACATTGTTATATACTTGGGAGCCATACATATGTCCTTCCATTTTCCTTAATAAATTGCTATTCCAGTCTCTCTCTCCCAATATTTTCTAACCTCTTCGGATTGATTCTGACAGTTATCATGCAATATTTCATATGCTTTATTAATTATTCCTTTTTAACAGTAGGTCCTGTTCTAGAGTCAACCAAAAGCTTTACTAGAGCTAGCCTTCACTTAGAACTCCCCTATCCCTTTCTTTTTGCCTATACTCTGATATCAATTCCTGGTAGGGAAGGCAATTTGTAACATGCAGTGCAAACTTATGCTTGGTCTCATTCCACTCTATTACCTTCCCCCCTCTAGTTACTTGCTTCCAATATCTTGGTTCCTTTGTCATTTTTTCCAGTAAATTCCAGCCCCATACTGCCTATTTTCTGGACCCCTACTTGCATTCATTCCTATTGGTAAAATCTACTTTCTCCATTCCTGTATCGACTTAGTTGTTAGAATGCTTTCTGCAACCTTATGAATATAATACTCTGGATGGTTATTATTTTCTTTAAGGACCTGCATCTAAAATCCTACTCCCTCCTTATAACTCCTACTCTGTTTCAGTGCCATCCCTTTCCACTTTGATCTGTAACCTTCTGCTTGTGTTATGTATATGAGCCTTAACTGTGTAGCTCTAACAAATCCATAAAAATCAGGTATTCCTACGCTACCTTGTTCTATGGAGAGGATCAATTTATCTGACATAACTATCGTCCTTTTTCTCACCCAAATAAATTCCTTCATGTTTTCATTAAGTACTGTCTGCAATTTATCCACTGGTTGGTAAAATATGCCTGTCCAATATATAAAACTAAAGGAAGTAAAATGTTTTCACTCATTGTATCTTATTATCCATATCCATGAACAACAGCTTCCAGTTCTCAGTTTTTACATTATCTTCTGTTAAGTCTTTTCCAACATATCCTTAGCTGCCATAACAGAATCCTTTTAATTCCATGCACCTAAATACTTCATTGTATCATGTCCCCATAAATATGAGTATTGCTGAACTAATTCATGTGTGGGTACATAATTTACTGTTTTATATTCATTAACTTTTATATCGCAAAAAGACTGTCTCAAAATATTCCACAAAAGAGAAATTTCCTTTTTCTGGATTTATCACATACAAAATAATATCACAGAAAGTTACTAGGCTAATGGGCTTAAGACTCTCACAAGCCTAGCCAAGTTCTTCTCTTATGTCCATGATCAGCACCTGTCCAAGAGGGACACAGATGGAACCCCCGGGTGAATATACGGTTATCCATCCAATCGTCCAGATTGCATTTGAAGAGGACCAATGAGGTACTCTGTTTGACATGAAGTGGGAGTCTGTTCCAAAGGTGTGGTAACCTCTGGAAGACAAATCTGTCCATCCAGCAGGTTCTATTAATGTCACATACGAGGTTAAGGTCTTTAGAGTGTGAGTAACCCATGTACCATTTGAGTTGCGGAGCATTTCCAATAAAGCAAGGTCAGAGACTGCCTTATATGCAAGGCAGAGATTGCCTCTGAGTAGTCTGTGTGGAACAGAATAAAGTGACAGTGATTTCAGATAATCCACATAGGACATATGCTGAAGACCTTGAATTTCCCTTGTGAGGAACCACTGTGGTCTCTCCACTTGCTGCAGGTGCTTGGAAAGATACATACCAAAAGCAGCATTGTACTCAATTATTGACGTGATGAGGGAAGAGTACAGGGAGGTTATAACTTCTTCTTTTCTGGAGTCAATGCCCTTACTTATGAGATGAGCAATACATAATTCCCTTCTTACCACTGTGGAGACATGGTGATCAAAGGTAACGTTGCTGTCAACCTGTGCACCCAGGTCTCTCACCACTGAGTGCATACTTAGGGTGTTGCCACTGATGTGGTAGTTAGCAGGAGCATCGCTCTTAACAAAAGGGATGAGAACACATGTTTTTGCATTAAGTTTAAACCAATGACTTTGGCACCAATCATTTGTTTGTGTAAGACCCTCTTGTAGGATTTTGAACTTGTTTGGAGATTCTATGACTGCTCCCAGTTTGCAATCATCAGCAAACTTTGTCAGCCACAGACCTTTAGTTTTTGCTTGTATGTCATAGAAACAGATTCCAGAGAGTAGAGGTTCCAGGACTGACCCTTGTGGAACACCACTGATTACAGGTCTGTTGCTGGAGGTGGATTCCCCTACTTTGACTATATGGGTCCCATCAGTGAACCAGTTAGTGACCCATCTAATGATATAAGGGTTGATACCTAGTTGGGTAAGTTCGTCAATGATGTCTGAGTGGGGAATAATGTCAAAAGTCTTGGTTGAGTTTAGGGAGGCTGTATGCACAGATTTCCCCTCATTCAGGGCCTTGGTGACTGCCTCGAAGAAGTCCACCAGGTTTAACAGGCATGATCTCCCTTTGACAAATCCAAACTGAGTAGGGTCAAGTGTTTGGAGATTACCTATATCTTTGTTAAGGTCCATGATGATTCGCTCCATGGCCTTGCAGATAAGGCTAGTCAGGCTAATAGGTCTATAGTTCCCAGGGTCAGTGGAAGCACCACTTTTGTGCAAGGGAATAATGGTGGCCATTTTCCTTTCAGCTGGGACATAGCCGGTGCTTAGTAAAGCCAACTTTTCTTGATCAGCATACCAACTATATCCTTGAATTTCAGACTCCTTTATTTTCTTTGTCAATGGCTCTAAACATATACAGAAAATAACAAAAGGGAAAGATGACACCTCTGGCTCCTCTTGTTGCTTGTCTGGTCAGGATAAAACAGACGAACATTCATGGGTTCTGTTCAAGCAGCTTTATTACACACAAACATAACAAATGAGCCTCTGTAACAAACTTAAATAAAGTTAAAAACAGACTGACTGCCACAATCATATTATGTTAGCACTCTGGCTGTTTTCTCTCAAAATGGCAATGCTGCCTGCACGTGCTCAGTATTTATATGCACGTGCTACATCTGGAAATGCTTCTTAAAGGTAAATACACACGGTCTGATCTACAGCCTCCCTCTTTGAGAAATAGTCCTTATATGAAATTACAGTATTCAATGACATCCTTTATCTGACATGCAATCATACAAAATCAGACACATATAAAACAATTATGTCCAAGTTGCTGTGTATTTTACACTAGGTTTACAAATACGACCTGATCATGTAACATAAAAGTCAGAATTTAATCCAGCAGCAGGGACTGTCTTCAAGGAATATTCAACTTTGGGGACATCTGGGACATCATCAGGAATGGGAATGGATACTGCGACATGTTCTTTGGTATGAACATTGTCAGGATTGCTCTGGGATCTAGAGTCTGTATCACAGGTAGGATGATGCTATACCATTTCTGATACTGGAAGAAGATGTCTGAGGTTTCTCCTGTATTCTATACCCTCAGATTCCACTACGTAGGATCTCAGCTCGGTACATATATGTCTCACTTGACCAATTCGATCAAAGCCTTTTGCCATTTACATCCTCAATGTCTCTCCTTCCTTTAACGGACAAAGAAATCT
Organism: Protopterus annectens; assembly: GCF_019279795.1. Lineage (NCBI taxonomy): Eukaryota > Metazoa > Chordata > Ceratodontiformes > Protopteridae > Protopterus > Protopterus annectens. Next base: position 655,528,972 of record NC_056735.1, read on the forward strand.
GCTCATTTTATCATAGCTGGACTTTTGAGAAGAATGCTTCTTAAAAAGTTGGGCTTTGATTGCTCTGTTGTTTTTAGCATTAGGCACCAACAAACTTGAACTGATGAGCAAGGTTGTTCTGGTTTGCCTGGTTAGAAGTCTCTGAGCAGGCGAGCCTAGATGGTTGTTAATAACAGCACTGGATGTTAGGTTAGTAGCAAATCAATCTCAAACCTGTTTGAATAAGAGTCTACCAACACTAAATAATGTTGACTGCTCCACTCAAATGTGTCAGTTGCTACTGTTCAGGAAATTGGCTTAGCTGAAGTGGCTCCTTTTGCAAATGTGGCTTAGTACTGTTGCACACTGAACAAGAGGAAAGCACTTTATCAATGTCTTTTGCCATAAAAGGCCAAAATACTAGTCCTCTCACCCTTCTTTTGTTAGAATTGGAACATGGGTGGCCATGATGCAAAATCTGAATATATTAATGCTATAAGGAAGCAGAAACAACTTTTGGACCTTTGAAAATGATACCATCTTCCATCAGCATCTCATCTCTGTATGGAAAGTAAGGTTGTATGTCTGGTGGTACACAGGACTGCTTTGACGGCCATCCTACATTGATGAAGTGGTTGAGCTTTTGCAAAATTGGTTCAGTCTTTGTATGATCTCTTAGCTCATCTAGTCTTGTGGTAGAAAAATTACGCACTTTCATGACATCAAAGTCCGTGGTATTTCTGGGCGATCTGGATAAGATATCAGCCATATAAAGCAGTTTACCCCTTGTATAGACCATTTTGAAACTGTACTTTTGGAATTTGAGCATCATTCTTTGTAATCTTGCTGGAGCGGAATGCATTGGTTTCTTTAAAATAGTAACTAGAGGTTGATAGTTTCTATTTGGATATCTCGGCCATAAATAAAATCATGGAACTTCGAACATGAGAACACAATTGCCAAAAGTTCCTTCTCAGTTTGAGCATACTGCATCTCAGTTTGGGTAAGAGTTCTAGATGCACAGGTAACTGGTCTGTCCTTTTGAAGAATAACTGCACCAAGACCGAACTTTGAAGCATCACAGGAAAGAACTACTGGTTTGTGGACATCATATTATCTTAATGTAGATGGGTTAGAAATCTGCTGTTTGAGGTCATCAAATGCTCTCTGGTGTTGTTCTAACCATGACCATGCAACCTTTTTGCGTGTCAGCTCTGTTAAAGGTGCTGACAACTCACTAAAGTCAGGGATAAATTTGCCCAAATAGTTAACCATACCAAGAAAACGCTGTAAGGTTTGGACGTTGTCTGGAGCTGGAATATCAGGAATGGCTGCTTGTTTAGAAAGATCTGGTTGTAAGCCTGTACTGGAAAATAAATGACCTACATAAATAACTTCTGGTAGTCTGAATTTACACTTGAGGACTGAGCTTTAAATTCACTTCATGTGCTCTGTCCAGAACTTTCCTGAGGTTTCTGTCATGCTCTGCTTCATCATTACCTCCAACTAGTAAATCATCAACTATTATTGCACACGGGTAGCTTGAAAAAAATTGATCCATTGCAAGCTGAAAGACTTCACTGGCAGAATTTATTCCAAAAGGCATCCTGAGGAATCTGTATCTACCAAATGGGGTACTGACTTGTGATCAAGCATCACTTGCCAAAATTAACTCTTTGTATGTAAGACATAAAAAAATGGTGGCATTTGGCATGAGGGTTGCAATCTCCTCGACTGTATGCATAGGATAATGAGGTCTATTTAACCCTTTGTTCAAATCTCTTTGGGCAATGCATATTCTGATTTCATATGAATTTTTCTTATGAGCAGCTACCATGGAAGATATCCACTCAATTGGTTCTGTGACTGGACAAATCACACCTTGCTGCCCCATTTTGTCTAACTGGCCCTTGACTTTGTCCTGCATGGCTATTGCAAGTCTTCTTGCAAGTCTGACCTCTGGGTCTACTTTCATGGAGTACACAACTAGAAGTTTGCCTAGTTTGTCATCGAACACATCAGCATACTAAATAGCATTGCTGAAGCTAACTGGGACATGTGCTTAACATGATGTTCTACTTTGGTAAAAGAAAGCAGTTTCATTCTTAAACTGTCTCTGAGACCTAATAATGACTGCACAGGTCTTTGGACTACATAAAATTGCAAGCTGTAACTTTTCCCAGCCAAACAACATGAAAGCACTACTTAACCTTTGGTTTGTATCTCTTCACCTCCATAAGCAACACGCTTCGCACAATTGTCCAAATTAAGTTGCTCATGAGCTCTCACATTATCAAATGTTTCTGCTGACATTACATTACACTTTGATCCAGTGTCTACTTTGAGCTCTGTGGGTTTACCACTGATCAGGACACTACAAAATACTTTGTTCTTTATCAACAAATCTACTGCATTAACCTTTTCACTGACCACTGATACACCATCTACATAGAAAGTAGGGTTGCAGCTCTGTATATGATCAACTTGCTTTTTTGAGTGACCTTTCTTAATAACTGAATGAGACTTGCTTGATTTACAAAACATTTGAAAATTATTCAATTTTTTTACACTTGTGGCATTGTTGACCAAATGCTTAACATTTCTCTCTTTTAGACTCATGACTGGCACCACAATTACGACAGTTAACAATGAGACCTGACTTGGGTTTTGCTGACTCACTCTTATACTGTACTGAGCATGCCCTTTTTACTGAGCTAGTCCTGGAACTTGCTAGAACACTCTGGGTTCTCCCTGCCACACCTACAGGGATTGCAGCTGCCATGTGCTTAGGCGTGTTTCTGCTTGCCACGTGTTGCATGCTGTCGACGTTTGCTCTAGAGGCTGTTGAAACTATGATTTTATCACTTGTAAGCATGCTTTGTGTGCCTTTCTGTGAGCTCATGGATTTGACAAATCTTGTGAAGCAAAATCCCTCTCACTACAGCACTATTAACACCAAACACAAGTCTGTCCCTTATTTAATCATCTTTCAAGTCACAAAATCTGCATGTCTTAGCTTTATTTCTCAAGTCAGTGATATAGGCTGCAGAGGTTTCACCTGGCTTTTGGTTACTTGAATAAAATAAGTGCCTCTCTAATATAACATTTGTCTGGGGGTTGCACATTTCTCTAAATTTACCTTTAAGCACTCAGGGTCTTCCCTTGATTCAGCCAGTACCACAATATGACAGTTTGTCCCTTCTCCTGCATATATTTCTAGTGCATACACAAATGAATGCTCTCTTTCAATGGCTTCTGACCCATCTAAGTTAAGCAAAATGAATGCCCTTGTATGTGCATCTTTGTAAGAAAAAGCAGCTTGTATGAAAATATCATATTCCTGCTCAAATACTCTCCAATTTTCTGCTATATTATGATCAACCACAAGTTGATCTGGTCTGCGAAATGTCTCTGCCTATCAACACACATTAGTGAAGGTGCTTGAAATTATGTACGAACATACACATACAATATATATATATATATATATATATATATATATATGCCAGAACTTGATGCCAGTACTTGCAATTATGCCCAATAACACAACAAACTCTTTGAAATAACTGCACTTTGCCAAACAAGTCTCTGCAGCACAAGACAATACACTCTGAAATCACCATACTTTGCTTTGAAATCGCTGTAATTTATGAAACCACTCCTTATCAGTGTAAGAAATACTTCAAAATGACCGTACTTTGTGAATAAACTGTACACAACACAAGAACCTTTCACAATGGCTGCACTTTTGCAAAATAACTCTATAGTAAGAAACAGTCTGAAATTGTGGCTTTCTGTGAATAAATGCATACAGCACAAGAAACATTTCGAAATGACAGTACTTTGACTGCACTTTGCAATACAACTGTACTTTGCACACAGCAAACTCTCTGAAATAATTGCACTATAATACAGCACACACTCTGTAAACACGTTGCACACTCTGAGATACTTTGAACAACTCTAGTTATGCTTTGAATGACTTTGGTCAATGCGAAATAGGAGTTTGTGCCCAAACACAGTCTTTTGCTAAAAAACATGCAGTTGCATTGCTGGTTAAGCTTGATTTGCCCTTTTTATCGTACTTGTTATGCTTTTTTAATCTCTTATCATGCTCATTATACTTTTCTTGTGCCTGTTTTACTCTAAACATGCTTGTTATGCAAACCAAAGATAAGTCCAAGCCTCATTTGAATAGTTTTGCTAGTTTTATCAACTATTGTGTTTTTGAACATTTAATTTAATTAATAATGTGGTTTGTGCCTTTTGTTTGCTTAATAATACATTTTGTGCTACTCGTTTGATTAATGCATCCTCTGCCTTATAAATGCGCCTTTTCATTTTCTTTGCCAAATAAACCATTTGTGCAGTTTTCTTGACCTTTAGCTCATTTCTGGCCTTTTTTCATTTGTCTGTGCTCCGTTTCACTTAACCTGCTTAGTCTGCCTTCATCTTCAATTTTGCACCTCATGGCTCAAAGAAGTAGCTCTTCTAATCCCAGTTCTGACACCATGTCATTTGTCTGGTCGGGATAAAACAGAAGAACATTTGTGGGTCCTGTTCAAGCAGCTTTATTACACACAAACACATCAGAAACAAGGCCTTGTAACTTAAACTTAAACTTATAAACAGACTGACTACCACACTGACATATAACACTCTGGCTGTTCTCTCAAAATAGCACTGCTGCCTGCACATGCTCAGCATTTATATGTATGTGCTACATCTGGAAATGTTTCTTAAAGGTACATGCATATGCTCTGATCTACACCTCTGTTCAACACAACTTATCAGAGAGCAACCTCTCACCTTAATTCTTGCCTCTGATCCTTCATCTGTCCTCCTAATTAACCCTATTTCTGTAGCAGAGAATACAAATACTTCCATTATGCTACTCATAAAATCCCAACTTACTCAGTCAAATGCTTTCTTTGCATCAAAGCCGACCAATAACAGCAGTACTTTCTTACATTCAGCTTCCCTCTTGATCATCATTGCTTTATAAATGTCAACGGTTTGCCTCTTCTCCACAAAACCACATGGATTCATATCGTATCAATTTTGGCAAAACCTTTGTCATTCCCTTAGCTAGTATACACTTGAACACTTTGTAATCGTGGTTAAAACTGAAATGGTTCTATATGAAACTGGGTCTGATAAAATACTATTAAATAAAACTTTCTGTATCTTTATCACTTTCTTGCCATCTAGCTTCCAGACTGGTGACTGAGTCACTGTCTAATAATTAAAAATGATAGCCAAAAATTCAAGAACCTTAGGTACTGGCACTGAAAAGGGGTCAATGTCTTCCTGTTGAACCCATACAACAAATCTTTTCCATCTAGTTTTGTAAATCTTCCTACTGTAAGCTTTGTGGGAAGACAATAGGATGTGATGGTCAGGGAAGGAGAGCCTGGGTTGGCTAGCTATGAATGGAATTGGAGAAACTATGCAGTCAACTTTAGGCCCAAAATGTCTGGATGAATCATGTATGTTGGATGAGACAGAAGATCTAGAATTGGATCCAGGATCCACGGAGGATGAATTAGATGAGGCCAAATCTGACAAGGCCAATAAGGGGCAATGAGGATGACTGACTTTCAATTGAGAAGCTTTCTGAAGAAATTTGGGGATTAGAGGAGTTGGGGGGTAAGCATAAAGGCGATCGGGACAGTCGTGAAGAAGAGCATCTTTCGGTGACTTCACTGGTGGGGGGATCAGGGCAAATAACCTGCTGCACTTGCTGTTCAGGAGAGATGCAAAAAGGTTGCAGCACAGTTGGCCCCATTGGTGAAATAACTTTTCCTCAACTTCCCTGTTCAGAGACCATTCATGAGATAACAGAATGGACCTGCTCAACTTATCTGCTATCACACTGGATTTCCCCAGAATGTGCGTTGCCATCAGAAATCCATTGGATTAGATCACCCACTGCCACACTGTCAAGAGCTTCTTGACATAAGGGGTAAGATCTGGTTCTTTCTTGTTTGTTGATGTACAAGACTACTGTGTTTAAATCACAATAGTCCTGAAGGGAGGCAGTCTTGAAAGGAATGCAATGCTAAGAGAACTGCTTTCATTTCTAGGGCATCAATATGAATGTTGGCCTCTTCTGGGGACCAGGTGCCTTAAACTGTCTTTCCCAACAAGTGCCCTCCCACCCAAATTGGAATGTGTCTGTGACCACTATTGCCTTGGGCTGAGGTAGTAAGAAAGGGCAGCCTTGTGAACATTGACCTGAGCAAATTCACCACCTGAGATATCTTCTGCATGCCTGAGTGATTTTGATCTAGGTGGACAAAGGCTGGTAAAGAATGGACCACTGAGTTCCCATGGTCCACTGAAGAATTCTCAAATGGTATCTTTCCAATGGAACTAGAATTATAGCAGCAGACATTGACCCTAACACATGTAGCATCAGTCGGTCTGACAATGAAGAGTTTTGAATTATCTTTTTGACTTGAAATTTTATAGTTTGTATCCTTGTTGTGGGAAGGGAGGCTGTCATTGAGACAGTGTTGAACATGGCTCATATGAATTCTAGCACCTGAATTGGTTCTAGTTAAGACTGACTGCCTAGGTGAGAGCACAATTGGAGTACACAATCTCTCGCTTTGATCAGTAGATGCCTGGTCGGAGCAGTAATGAGCCAATGATCCAGGTAAGGAAACACTCAGACTCTGTGTAGTCTCAATTCAGCTATTACTACTGCCATGCATTTGGTGAACACCATGGGGGCTGTGGTGAGGCCAAAGGGGAGTGTTTAGAACTGGTAATGACTGGCACCTAGCCAGAAGTGTAGGTATCTCCTTGATCGTCCGTTCACTTTTATGTGACAGTATGTATCCTGTAGGTCTATTGAGCACATCAAGTCGTCCTTGTGCAGGAAAGGCAAAATGAATTGAACCATGACTATCCAAAACTTTGTGTACTGAACTGATTTGGTCTCCAATCCCATTTTCTTTGGCACTAAAAAGAATCTTGGGTAAGTTCCAGATTCTTTCTGGTCTGGGGTGACCTCTTGGATGACTCTTTTTCCTAGCAGCTCTTTTATTTCTAGCGCTGCCATTTTCCTCTGAGTTGGTGGGACATCAGGAATTCTGATTACTGCTAAACAGGGATGAAGGCAAAAGAGAATTATATAACCTCTGGAAATAATCCTCTGTACCCATGTATCTTCTGTAATGTCTAGCCAGGATCTCTGGTGCAGGGATAGCCAACCCCTGATTGCCTCCAGAGGTGAATAATTGGGTCTCCTTTACTGATAGGGTCTGTCAGAGAAGGAATCTCTGGATCTTTGGTTCTACAGGCCTCCTCTGCTACTTGGAAGCATCTTCTGTTAGAGTCCTCCCTCTGCCCCTGGGGGGTACTACCTCCACATGGATCATGAACAGGTCCAGAGATTTTTTTGAACCACATTTTCTGACCACATTGTTGATTCCTAGAAAAGGTTCTCTGAGGAGTTGAAAAACATACGCGCACTGCAGACAGGGTCTTAACCATCTTGCTCACTCCTGGAGAGTGTGTCCTTCACTTTGGGACCAACCATCACGCTTCTGTCAAAAGGAGCATTGATGAAGGAGAACTTGAAGGGCTCCACAAAATCACACAGGTGCATCCAGGCATGCCTCCTAATAGAAATTCCTGAACCCACTGCCCTCGAGGTACCTTCAACTGCATGTGAAGTTAACCTTATAGACAAATTAGTAATGGGCTGTAAGGTAGCCAACTGTGATGCAACGGATGTCTGTGCCTCAGCAGTTACTGCTCCGGAGAGGAATTTGGAGAACTCTTCAATCAAATCCCTCTGTAGTTTTGTAAAGTGCGCCAAATAGTTCAGCGATCTAACAGCAAAAGACGGTGAAGAGTAAACATGCTTCCCAAATCTGTCTGCCACCCCAGACTCCTTTTTAGGGGGATGAACAGATGAACTCTGCTCCATGAGTTTGTTCTTTCTTTGTAGCTGCCACTATGACCATGGCATCTACTGGTACTCCCTTGCTCCAAAATTCTTTCCCCTTGAGTGGTGCCAGGATCCTATCTGGTCTCTTGGGGATCAGCTCAACAGAATCGGGTTCCTTTCATGGCCACCGAGAGATCAAGTCAATGAGCTTGTTGGTGGGTGGAGTCACCCAGGAAGTAGATGGGCCAGACCCAAATGCCTCTTTGCTTAAGGCTCTCCAACATGTCTCCAAAGGTGACGTCATCAGGTGGTAATCTTGGGGACTCTTCCCCATCATCAAAATTAGTATCTTCTGTGACTGACTCCTGAGGGGACTCTAAGTGTCTACTCTTTAATTTTCTCTTCCTAGGGACTTCCTCTGTGGGTTGCTCTATAGAGGTATCAGAAGAAATATGAATACCCTGTTGGGTGTCTGTCCATGTGTTTTAAAGTGATGAGGCTCCCGGTGCAAAGACATCTGGCAACCAGATCAATCATCCGAGGGTGGAGGAACTGCCTGAATTCTAGAAAATAATACTCTCTCTGTTACCTCAAAGGCAGAATGCCCCGGGGCCTGCCATGGAGGGATGAGCTCCAGCCAGTGATTCAGAAAAACTAGTGGAAGAAGTCCCTTTAAAATAAACATGTTTTTCCTATCCACTAAAGCCTTACGATTAAATGACTTACAAATCTCACAAGGGACTTCCAAATGGGCAGGGCCCAGACAATACAAGCAAGAGACATGGGCATCAAACAAGGGAATCATGGGCCCACACTCCTTATACTTTTTGAATCTGGAGGTTTTTTCAGCCATATTTGGTAAGATTGTATAGAACTAAGTTTTTTTTTGTTTGTTTGTTAAGAAGAAAGGGAAAAACTACCAACAATGGTAGGGAAAATTCCCAAAAATGGTAAAAAGGGACAGAAAGGAAAAATTTACTACCAAAAATGATATTTAGATACACTAGAGAAATGTGTAGGGATAAGAGAGGTTATAAAAAGATATAAGAAAAAGATATTAAGAGTGGAAAAACTTTTGCAACTCACCACAGTACTTGAGAACTGACAACCACATCTGTATGCGAAGGCAGCAAATGAGATTTGAGGTACAAAGGGTGACTAGAGCATTATGAGTAAGAGAAGCACGTGCGTTTGCAGTAGGCCATGAGCTGTAAAAAGTGGCCCAGTCAGATCCAAGCCCACATGTTGAGGAATGAATGAAAATTGACATCAGATGCATTAATACTGTAAAAGAATTTTTAAACAGGGTCTCTTCTAACCTCCCACAAAAAATAAATAAATAAATCCTTGGTGATGTAACAATCAACTGGTTCAATGTCTCTTTAAACAGCCCTACCAACTTTACAAACAGACTCCCTGTTAAAATATCGAACTCGAAATATTCACTGCCAATAAGCCGGAAAAAAACTTAAAACCCAGGAAAACAGTATCTATCAACCTTAAAAAACACAAATGTCACCATTTTTACCCCCAAACAAATAAATATCGACAAAATTGCTTTCTCCATTTCTTTGAACAATACAGCAATCGAGTGTGTCCCTTACACCAAGCTAATACATCCTTGCTGGACAGGGACATCGGGTGCTGACTTGTCTAAACATAGGCTAAACTCTTGGATAAGTTTATAATGGCTTCAGGTCCAAAAGCCTAGTAACCTCCTATGATCCTATGAATAAGCGTTCACATTCAAATTCAATTTCAACATTCAGCATGCCATAAAAAAAAACATATAAAAAGTTAGACTCTCCCTACAGAGCTAAACATTTCTTAACGTACTCTGTTGGAAAACACATCACCTCTTCCCTCATCTTGTCCCCATTACTCTACTCTGCACCCATCTTCATCAACTTACAAACTACCCTACTAAACAAAGGGAATGCTAAAACATAATTGCTAAATTTGCTACAAATCTTCCATACAGGGCTCATCACTGTACATCTCTTAAACAGCCACAGCAGCTTGAACTTCCACACCCTCTCACTTACTCACAGCTGCTCATAACCTGATCCAGTAACCAAATGTCCATCTCTTGACAACCTCATTAAACCTTACACTACATGTAGAACACAAAGATCCACTGATAAACTTCTTTGATAGATAAACAAATCTAACACTCTCTCAACATATGCCTCTAAAATTTGGAATGACATTCCTCTCACTCTGAGACAAGAGCTGCCTGTGGACACCTTCAAAACACAACCAAAAACTTACCTAACTAATAAATGGCTATGACAGTGTCCCACCCCAGGGCAGCCTATCAATTACTATAGTAAAAAAACAGCAGAATGAATCAATAAACTCTTTTCTCTATTACCTACCCTCCATATAATGCTAACATTCTTACGTATCTGTGCTATTACTTCAACTTCTCTAATACTAAAATCTTTCTCTTGCCCCTTTACCTGAACATTTGTATTTTAAAGCTATAACAATTTTAAATTGGATGTATAACTTAGAATTTGTTCCTAGATGTTGGAATTCTCTATAATTTTGTAATGGTTCTATAATTGTATTTAATGTTATATAAAAATATTGTGCAAATAATTTTGTGTTTTAATGACCGACTCATTGTATTGCATTTTTATATTATCTAGTATACAACTCAGTAATCTGTATGCTAGAGCTTTTCTCCTCGGGTGTCCACTGAAAACGGGCCATAGGGGTCAGCTGGACTAACCCAGTTAACAAATGTCAAATACATAAATAAATAAATATTGTATTATGTTTTCTCTGTTTTGCTGAGCCTCCACTGAAAACAGACTATTTTGATGCAGTCGGACTCTTCTGGTACACAAAGGCAATAAACAGATAAAATAAATAAATAGAATAATACATTATGTGCTGATTGAAGGGTTACCAACTGTAGGAGATATTCAAGTTTGGGAATAACCAAATGACTTTGTTTGACTAGGTTTGACAGTTTGGGAATAAACAAACTTTTGACTATGGCCATCCCTACTGCTGGGGTGACATCTGAGTCTACAGTACAGTTTTAGTTGTTCCAGGGCTTTGGTTGCAACAATGACTGTGCAATTATTAAAGTTTAATAAGGAGTCCAGTAATACATCAAGGTATTTTGCAGTATAACATTTGGTAAGTGGTTTCCTTTAAGTATTTTGAACATAATATAGCTAGAGATGGCAATTTTCTTGTTGTACAGAAAAGCATGATACTTAATATGGTACTGTTAATTTGAAGTTTACTTGCACAGATCTGTAAACTCAGATTGTGTTAATATCAAAATACCAAAGCCAAGCAAAAGCCTCGGTTACCCTTACCATATAAAGCTCTATGACATATCAATTCTCATTCAAAATTAAATGATTTATGGTAACATGAAATAAACCAGACTCTTCAACTCTTAGAATATTTCATACATCCAGACCATTGAGATTTTGTTCCAACTGATCAAGTGTAATTAAACATGTATTTAAACTATACATTTGACAGGCTATGTTGCCCGTTCGATTCTCAGTCAGAGCGTCTTCTGTGTGGCGACATGTGTGAACGGGCGTTCCTTCGTTGAAGGTTGTGCATTAGGCCCGGCAAGCCAGCACGTAAAACTCTACTGCCAATCATTAGCGGACCGGAGTTCCGCTGTGGCGACCCCTAATCGGGAAAAGCCGAAAGACACAAACAAACAAAACCCTGGATAATTTACTGGCTTTTATTTATTATCTCTCTTACAGCTCCCAAACAGATGTTTGCATTGTCTAGGGGAATCATACATTGTGCTCTCAGTCTCCTTCATCAACAAGTGGCTCACATGTAGAACCTTCAGCACAAACAATAAAGAAAGCATTTTTTGCTGAGTATCCACGCCTCAATTTGGGAGAGTAAGCCTTCTCTATGTGATGGCAATGTATCTTTCAAAGTCAGAAAAACAAACTTACCTCATATATTTTCCTTTACTGGTAAAGCTCTAAGAGTTGACAAGCTGCAAGTTCCACCTAGATAAAAACAGTATTTTAAAAACAAAAGTCAGTCAATCAGAAAGTAATCTATTGTCTCTTATAGCTGAATAACATAAACCACCTATTAAATATCTAGGGGGATCTTTCTTTCACCACCCATATCATTTTCATAAACCCTAGTGCTTATTCTGCAGTAGTGTTCTTAGCTACTAAAGTCATGATAAGTTACTGAATTAACATACATGAAATACATTCAATAATGATGAGATTATTGCCCATGCTACTATATGTTTCCCAGACCATTACAATAATCTGACCCCAAGCATTTTTAAGGACTCAAACAAATTGCCTTTTACATGGGACAGCAAATCTGCATGGATTGGGTTTGACTCATTTTGAAACTGTTGTTTATAGTAACACAACTTAGTACAATAGCTTTTTTGATTACCACAGATGATATTTCACAACAAAAATGAATAGAAATACACATTCAAGTTAAAAAAGCAAACTTACCCCACATTTTTTCTCATTGGCACAGCTCAGAAAGCTGTAAGGCTATAAGGTCAAACCCAGATTAAAATTTTATTTTAAAAACAAATTTCAACCCATCAGAAATCAGTCATCTTTTAAAACTGATTGGGAATAACCCAACTATTATGTATCCAGGAGTTAACATTTCTCATGTGTTTGTTGCAGTCCTTAAAATGGCTGGGGTCACCTTATCAGGATTGCCTGGGCTACATATAGAAGAATGCCATCTTTATTAAATGTATTTTATGACTAATAATTAATCCAAGAACTGAACCCAACCTTAGTAGCTTACATGTACTCAAACAAATGTACTGCTTCTGACTAAAGTAATATCACCAATTTGCACACGCCAGGCATAAAGTTGTAAAGGCCTTTCTAATATTGTTGATGTTGACAAATTCAGTCATATGGTCTGAGATCAAGTATCAGAAACCTGGTTACACAGCAATCTAGTTTGTTGGAAATAATTCTTAATCACAGACTGGTTGGGCAAATTGCTTTTCAAGTCCAAAAAGCTGCATGGCAAATTTTCTTACATCTCTTATTATATAAACATGTTAAGTTCTTGAATACATCCATTTCTAGTTTAATCGCTAAGAGTGTTCCTTTGACAAACATTGCTTAAATATGTAAAACAAGCTTAGATCTTTAAAAGAACTTCTTTCCCAAACCTATAAATATTTATGAGGTTAAATCAAATACTTAGTAGCCAACCTCTATGGAATTCAGGACAAACTAAGTTGAGTAATCCTTTACAAGATCTTCAGATAATTTAAAAATATTCATGTGTCACACACTTACCTCTATGACAAGTTCTTGAGTCAACATTGTTTCCAATAGTATTTTCTGAAGCCAAAAGTTTTTTTTAACATCTTTATTAAATTATCACTTAAGATATAGTCAAACATACATTAATATAAAAGTAAACAAACCGCATTAACAAGTTTCCAGTTACTAACATTATACATCATGTGTTATTTTTTTATAATTATCATCAGTCAAACATTAAATAAATTGCTCAGATCCTGTCTTCCCTTAAACCTCACTCCTCCTCCATAACATTAACTTGCATATAATATTCCCACAATCTCCATTTATTTTTATGAAATTGGCTCCCTCCCTTTTCAAAAGGTCCCACTTACAGTTCTTTTCGCTCTGTTACAATATTCAATACTTCAAATACAATTGGTTTAGACTTTGATTTTCACTTTCTATTAATTGCTTTTTTGGCAGCCAACAGAATTTAAATTAATAAGGCCTTAGCATGTCTAGGCAATTCATATCTTGTGTCCCAGCTCAAAAGAATAATTTCCTTAGTTAAACCCATTTCCTCACCCAATATTTCTGACAGCGTACTCTGTAAGGAATTTTTAAAATCTAAGTTACCTCTTACTTCCCCATCAGACCTTCCACATGTGCCACCTACCTGAGGAAAAATTCTTTGAGATCTACTTGGGGGTACAAAAACACTTATGCAAACACTTCTAAGCAAAAATCCTAAACCTTCTAGACTTTGTTACATACCTAGGAGCAAGGGAGACCGCAGGATTTTTTGCAGGGGGGGGGGGTGCAAACTCAAGCCCCGCCCATGCAGCCCCACCTCCTCTGCTGCCCCTGCCCACACAGCCCCACCCCACCCCCGTCCACGCAGCCATTCCAGTGTCCCATTACTATTTCTCCCTATTTGTCATAGACACTGTTTAAGTCTCTCAGTGTGCATACTGCTTTATGCTTTACTTCTACAATGATTACAGATATTTGGATTTCATTTACAACTTTTATTTCAAATTTTATAGCACAAACACTGATATTAAAACTTTCTACCTTTGAAAAACCACATTGACTCCTGAATTAACTGAAAAAACTGTGATTCAAAGAAAAATGCACAAGGCCATCGGCAGGGAAAGTTTACCTTTGGGCTTTTTTCAAATCATTTTAGAACCAACAAAACTTATTTACCTTTCAAAAGTTATTTTTATTAATTCCTTGACTGTATTAATATTACTATATAATAATTGAATTATATAGCACTTTGTTCATTGTAGCACCACTGTTTAGTAGTGTTTTAAATTATCCTTTCTGAACATTTTCCTTTTATTTGAAATTGAAAATCATATGAACCCATAATGACAACCTGCAACATTCAGAACATTTCAAAACTAAAGGGGGCATCAAACTTTTTTCACACAATCCACCAATATATCAATCAATATGCAGAAAAAGTGCAGAAAAGAAAGTCATATTAATAACATCCATATTAAAGAGAAAGGAAACTAATGCAAAGGTTGTTGCTAGAAAACTTTATATTTCTCATCTTCATCTACAAATTCAGATGATCTAAATCTTAAAGATCTTGTTGCATTAAAAAATTTGTAAAATGGTAAGCAGAGTACTGCAATAGGGGCAAGGTAAAAACTGGTTCATGGTTCATAGTTATTTCTCATTTCCTCCAAAGGAGGACATTTCAGGGACCAGCATCCCCCATCCTTTAAAATACAAATCTATATGCTGTGGGAGTAGAACCTATATTAGACTACATCAAGATGCAAGCATAAGCTACAACACTAACTACTAACACTAAGTTCATATCTCTATACCACAACAGATAAAATTACAAAAATGATTTTAAGTTTAACAGTTTAAAGCAGTAAAATTTAGCAGCCCTAAAAGCTATCTTCCCTTGAAGCTCATCTTGAAAATAAAAAACACTTTGAAAATAAATTCCACCTGCTAACTCTACAACACAACATTTCACACACACTCACACACACAACCCTATCACCTTAGTAAGAAATCTTGACAAAGCCTAAAATAAACAGGACATTGCCTCAAATATTGCCCTCATGAACTAAAAAAAATGAAAAAGTTTAGAAAGATTTTGTAGTATTTTCTTTTCTAAAGGATGCTATGTTCAAAACACAAACATTATTTATTAACTTAGCAAATCCCCAAGAATATGGGAGGAATATGGAGCAGAAATCAAACATTCTGAGCTGAGGGGTATGCTACCTCACTGCTATTATACTTACATACACACACACACACACACACACACACACACACACACACACACACACACACACACACACACACACACCATAATCTCTTCTTAGCACAAACCTGAAATCTGGACAAAGCCTGTTATAATGTTGGGGACCAGGGCCCAAAACTAGGGACCCATTTAGAAAGTTGCTATAATAACAAGATTTGTGTTAGAATGCATCTTCTAAAGGATGAAGTCTGAAGCTCAAGTACATGTCATTATTTAGTAACTTTAATCCTTAGCTCATCCCAGTGATTTATCAGGAAAAAAATATTTTTTATGAGGAACAGACCAAAAATTTAAAGCAAAAATCTGGACATTCTGTGAAAATCTTTACAGTTCCAAGTTATGACACACACATACATTCCCATACCTCCTTAGAAAGTGGATAGAACAACAAGTTTTGTATTAGTATGCATTTTCTGAGGATATGAAGCCTAAAACTCAAATGTCTGCCAATATTTTCTGACTTCAATCCTCAGTGATTTGCAAGAAAAAACACAATTTTATGAGAAACAAACCGAAACTATGAGGCAAAAATCTGGATAATTGTGAGGTATGACCCCTCCTTACTTACACACACACAGACCTACCTCTCTCTTACACACACACACACACACACACACACACACACACACACACACACACACACACACTTCCCTCCCTCTTACAAACACACACACCTCCCTCCTACAAACACACACACACCTCCCTCCCTCCTTCTTACAAACACACACACACATCTCCCTCCCTCTTACAAACACACAGCCATACCTTTCCCTACCTATTTCTCACACACACACACACACACATATCTTTCCCTATCTATTTCTTACAGACACACACCCATACCTTTCCCTACCTATTTCGTACACACACACACACACACACACACACACACACACACACACACACACACACACACACACACACACACACACACACACACACCTATACCTTTCCCTACCTATTTCTTACACACACACACCCATACCTTTCCCTACCTATTTCTTACACACACACACACACACACACCCATACCTTTCCCTACCTATTTCTTACACACACACACACACACACACACACACACGTCTTTCCCTATTTCTTACACACACACACACACACACACACACACGTCTTTCCCTATTTCTTACACACACACACACACACACACACACACACACACACCTTTCCCTACCTATTTCTTACACACACACACCCATACCTTTCCCTACCTATTTCTTACACACACACACACACACACACACACACACACACACACACACACACACACACACACACACACACACACATCTTTTCCTACCTATTTCTTACACAGACACACACACACACACACCTTTCCCTACCTATTTCTTACACAGACACACACACCTTTCCCTACCTATTTCTTACACACACACACCCATACCTTTCCCTACCTATCTCTCACACACACACACACACACACACACACACACACACACACACACACACACACACACACACACACACACACCTTTCCCTACCTATTTCTTACACACACACACCTTTCCCTACCTATTTCTTACACACACAAACACACACCCATACCTTTCCCTACCTATTTCTTACACACACACGCGCACACAGACACACACACCCATACCTTTCCCTACCTCTTTCTTACACACACACACACACACCCATACCTTTCCCTACCTATTTCTTACACACACACACACACACACACACACACACACACACACACACACACACACACACACACACACACACACACACACACCCATACCTTTCCCTACCTCTTTCTTACACACACACACACACACACACACACACACACACACACACACACACACACACACACACCCATACATTTCCCTACCTATTTCTTACACACACATGCACCTTTCTATTTCTTACACACACACACACACACACACACCTTTCCCTACCTATTTCTTAAACACACACACACCTATACCTTTCCCCACCTATTTCTTACACACACACACACCCATACCTTCCCCTACCTATTTCTTACACACACACAGTCAAGTGAATGACCTGGCAGCAAAAGCAGCATTACACTTGAATGAATGGACCTGGCAGCACAAGCAGCACTGAATTCACACACACAAGCAGCATTGAATAACCTGGCAACACTGAATGAACGACCTGGCAGCAAAAGCGACTTTGAATGCACACACGCAGCAGCACTGAATGAACGCCCTGGCAGTAAAAGCAGCATTGAATGAAGCGAAAACTAACACTCGATTGAATTTGAATGATCAAAGCAGAACTCACAAACTTGTTCTCCCGCAAAGCATTTCAAATTGCGAGTGGACAACAATGCATCTTATTCTCCCAGGGCGCGAAGCATTTCAAATTGCGAGCGGACGACAACGCATGCATGGATGTGATGCATTATGGGACTGGCCCCGTATCCTTTCTTAAAGAAGAATGCCAAAGTATTTTTTTTTTTTATTAAAAGAAAATTAATCTCCTGGCCAGCCGGTTCCAGGGGGGTGCAAGTGCACCCCCTTGCACCTGCCTGTGGGCGCCCTTGCCTAGGAGCCATATATACATCTTCCCATTGTTTCTTTGTAAACTGCTTATCCGATCTCTCTTCCCAATCTTTCCTAACATCCTCTGGTTGATTTGTATAGTTATGAAATATTTTATATTCCCTACTAATTATATTTTAACAGCAGCTTTGGTTTTAGATTCAATTAAAAAGTCAACCAGTGCAAATCTTTCATTTAGGATTCCTATATCTCTTTCTCTATACTCTGATATCAATCCCTGGTAGGGAAGGCAGTCTCTAGCCTACAGTCCAAATGTTTTCTTGGCCTCATCCCATTCTATTACCTTTCTTCTTTTGGCTTTTCCCAGTTAGGGATCGCCACAGCAGATCACCTGCCCGCTCATGATTGGCAGTGGAGTTTTACTGTGTTGAGTTGCCAGCCCGGTACCCAACCTTCCACAGAAAGCACACACATGCACGCATGCACTCACATCTAGGGCCAATGTAGAGTGTCCAATCCATCTACAGCATGTCTTTGGGATGTGGGAGGAAACTGGAGCACTCTGAGCAAACCCACGCGACCACAGGCAGGACATGCAGACTCTGCACAGAAGGCACCCCAGCCAAGGATCGAACCGGACAACCTCTTGCTGTGAGGTGGCAACGCTAACCACTGCACCACCATTACCTTTCACTCTCTAGTTATTTGCTCCCAACACACTGGTTCCTTTGCCAGTATTCTCCAGTAAATTCTGGCCCCTCTTGCCTATTCTCTGTACCATTACTTGCTATCATCCCTACCAGCAAAATCTCCTTTCTCCATTCTTATGTTGGCTTAATTCTTAGAATACTTTCTGCTACTTTTACCAATATAAAAATATAGCATAATCTGTATAGCTGTTATTCTCCTTAAAAATCTGTATCCAAAATACCGTTCTCTCTTTATTTCTTGACCCCCTCCCCCAAGCTTCATCATCATACATTTCTGTTATGTATATGAACCTTAATTTATCTAACTCTAAAATATCCCTTTAAATAAGGTAACCCTAAACCACCTTATTCTATTGGAAGAATCAGCTTAACCTTTGCCCTCTTCCCCTCCCAGATACTTTCCTTCAACTCTTTATTATTGTCCACAACTTTTCCTCTGGTTGATAACAATATTCTTGCTCTCTATCTAAAACTAAAGGGACTAAAATTATTTACATTGCTTGTATCTTACTATCCATACAAGAGTTTCCAGTTTCTCAGTTTTGTATTATATTTTTAGTCTTTTCACACATAGGTTCATAGGTAAGTACTAGGCTATCTGCCCATGGGCATTTATAAGCCTAGCCACAGAGTGATGGCTTTTACCTCCCCATTAGATTAGTAACCTAATCATATCCTTAGCTGCTATAACAGACACCTTTATATTCCATAATCCTAAATACTTCACTGTATTGTGTGCCCATAAATATGGGTATTGCTGAACCAGTTCATGTGTGGCTACATCATTTATGGCTATAGTCTTTGTTTTATCTTCATTAATTTTATATCCCCAAAAGACTTGGAACTCTCTCAAAATGTTACACAACACTGAGATGTCCTTTTCTGCATTTACCAGGTACAAGATTATAGTGTCTGCAAATGAAGCCAACATTTCTTGATTACCATACTAATTATGTCCTTGACTTTCTGAGTCTCTTATTTTCTTTGCCAATGACTCTAAATATAAAGCAAATAACAAAGGGGAGAGGATAACCCCGCCTGGTTCCTCTGTTCAGAAACAACTTATCAGAAAAGAACCCACACACTTTAATTCTGTCTTCTTGTCAATTGATATGAGCTTTGGACCTTACAGTGCAGGACTTGCATAATTGTTAAATCTGAGATTTAATCTTGCTTAGCTATAGTTACCATATTGTTTCTATCATACAAAGAGACTGCACTCATTTAAACTCTTGATCTTTCATTTCATTAGAGACAGGCATCTGGAGTGCAGCGTACATCACAGGGATGGCTTCTGGTGATAATGCAGTAATATAACTGTCTCCCAAGCATCCTAGATCCTAAAATAAATAAAAATATCATGCTAGGACATCTGTCTTTGCTTCTGCAATTTGCACTGAATGTTTCCACACTTGTAATGAAGCAAAGACATTTCTTCTGCATTTACATCTTTTGGTATTATTTGATTTGGGGGGGGGGGGGCTCTGTCCAAGATTATAATCAAAAGGTGAATGGCGCTTCTTCCTCATCTCCTTGTGAACAGCTAGCTTACCAGCAGACCAGGACTATCAACCTCAGGCATAATAGTCAGAGGAAAGAAAAGAAGATAAAGACTTCCTGACCCTGTGTCACCTGCTCCTGACTGCACAGATATTTTGTATACCTTAAATTGCCACTAGGGGAGAAATCTGCCACAATGTAAATGTGTCCATGAGCAATCCTGCCCATGATGTGTTGACTTTTGTCCTCCCATCTGTGTGTACAAGTGCTTGCAAAACAGTACTGCTGTGCTCCAGTCACTGCTAGCGATCAGCATTAGGCAACAAAATCCCACATCCTCTACTTACGACAAATGAGCAGGCAACCAGCTACTAAAGCTTACACCCCGGCCAACCCTCAAACTTCCCAGGGCACTAGTTGGCTTTGGATAGCCACAGTCACAGACAAATGCCCTGTCCCTGTGCCAATGGGCTGGTTAATGACTACAATTTTTGCAACATTTTGAAAATGCTGCCTTTTGTTAAGTTCGGCTGCTATAAGGCTACATATAGTATCTGACATAGCTTTGCATTAGTTCTCCAATTTTAAAAAATACATCCTTTTCAAATGTCTGCCTCTCTGACTATGCAAACGGTTCTTTCATGCAATTTCACTAAACTATATCATACAAAATTTCTGTTGCTCCTTTACCTGATAGATTGCATTTTTTCTTAATCATACTCACAGAGACATCTCACTGCTAAACAGATCAAGTTACTTTAAGTGAAACTGCAGATCTATGACCTGAAACAGCTGCTTATTTATACTTTACTCCTGTACGCACAGCTTAACTACACTGGACCCCTTGGTATTGTATTGTACCCATAATATGAAAACAACTTAATGCCAATCAGCATGAAGTTTAAAGACAAAATTCTGAATACAGACTTAAACACTGCTACACTCCATTCCACTACCTAGTTAAACATAACAACTTGATCATTTATCAATTTCTCTGAGTAGACTTCCTGAGAACTCTTTCGGCACACACACAGTACTTTACTGTGAACCATTTTATCATACAACTCATTTTCATGCTCCACCTCTATAGTCAGCTCAACAAACTGCATTTCTACTTTGGATAGAGTGTTTTCTTCCACAACATTAAAATTCCACTGTAGCAACTTTTTTACAGTTAAGACACAGTCTTGTACAATTATCAAGCCCTTCACTTCTTTTACAGAACTGTTTTTTAGCTTTACACTGCTTTTTAGCACTCAACTCATTTTCATTCTCTGCCTCTAGAGCCAGCTCAACAAACTGCAATTCTATTTTGGACAGTGTTTTCTTCCACAAAATTAAAATTCCACTGTAGCAACTTTTTCCAGTTAAGGCACATTCTTGTTAAGTCATTCACATCTTTTACAAAATGATTTTTAGCTTTACACTCCTTCTTAGCACTCCAGCAGACTATATGGATTACAACCAATGTGGTTTCATGCTGCTCATTTGTTACCAGGTACCACCTTGAACATTCAGCTGCAAGACTGAAAAAACATTACATTCGTATCACCAGTTTTCCTTTTATCTATCTTTACAGTTGCACACATTCTGCATCATTATGTTCATTACTTTCTTATACTTTAAAATATTTTCTTTAGTCTCAGATCAGTGCTGTTGCTGTAAAATATGAGCTGCAGTGGAAGCATGTCTCATTAGTCCAAGCAATCCCCATCTGAATAGTAATCTTATGCAAGCTGGGTTGTAACCCTGGCAGTCAGGGTCATCAGGCTCCTGCCTGTCTGGTCAAGTGAATGCCATGGGAAGCAAGAGAACCAAATAATCATCATGTTCACATACAGCTTAGGTGGAATCTCTACTTTACATCGAGTCCTTACTTCTCCCTAAACGCTGATGTATGCTTTGACTGGCTACTGCATGCCATGAGATGGGGTAATCTTATTCACATGCCTATTATGGCTGCCTTGCTTTTCAACTGCAAGAATTGGTCTCTCCACATCAATACACCATTCCTTGGCTCTCCCCTGAAAATGCATGAGCAGGCTAAACCTTATAATTTCTTTCTTACCTTGCACTCTTACAAGACTAAAAACATTAACCAAACTTGGGTCACCATGAAACAGTCACGGCTTTCTCTTATGCATGATATATTCTTCTTATTTGGCTCATAAAATACAGCTAACATTTACTTTTTTGTACTGTTATTTTGTTGTTTGCCTCTTCTTGCAGGGAAGATGTAATAAATATCTTGACTGGTTCCTCACCTAGGCTAAGAACAAACCTGGTACACCGGACATTCTCTAGTTTGACTATCAGGCCACTAGTGTGACAGAGCTCAGCTCTTTTTTTTCCTTGTAGCTTCTGAGTTGTGACTGGTTTAATGGTTATGATGTTGAGACAAAAACTGAAGGAACCCCCACCCCCAAAAAAAGATGGGTAGAGGTGCCTAACTCATGAAAAATATAGATCATTGAACACTGGCTGTTCTATGCAGTAAACAGGTGCTGTGAATTTTCAGACGTCTGAATTAATAAATGTACACAGCCCACTCTCACTTAGATAATCTGTGAAAAATACATGCCACGTGAACTACTACAGGCAGAAGGATTTTTTTGCAGCTTTTCTATAAGCAACAGGAAAACATACAGAAAAATACTTCTGCCAATTTCTCAAACGTTCTGCAAATTCTGATAACATCTTTTCATTTCTAACACCATCTGTGTTCTGAAATTGGTGAAAGTTAGTTAAGGTGTGTGAATGCCTCAAGCACAGAAATGGACATATTAAAGAACAAGAGACACGTACGATGCAGTTTCATCATTAACTCTATTCACAAGTCTTAGAACCAGTGGCTGTCATGGGACTCGTTTCCCAAACACCTAACTTTAAAAGGTATTTTGCACATTAACTCTGCAATATAACATCTGACTTACCTGGTACCCTGACAATACATACTATAGCTTGCAACCCAATATCTTTAAAATGTGGAACAAATGAGCATAATGTTAATAATAATCATAATAATACTAACCACTAGATCTCTCAATAATCTGCATTTTGCCTCATATTTTTAGTCTGCTCTTCCTAAAACTTAATTCTTGGCAAATCATCGAGAACTAAAGTCAATAAACAATGGCAGACATTTCAGTTTCAGACTTTATATCTTTCAAAAAACATATGTTGAATCAAAACATGTTTTTATTACAAATTTCTAAGTTTATATGAGCAATATTTAAAATCTGTACATGATTTTGGATCTTTACACCCCCCATCCCCAACATTTTTTCTTTGTCCAGAATTCTTCTGCTAAGATGTTGAGAGGTATGTGAATAACTTCAGTGAGGAAGTTCATAGCATTGTTAAAATGGATTACTTTATACTTATAAAAATTCCCTTTACTTAATATGGTTCTGCATTATTTATATTCAGACCTCTCAATGTCCCTCTTCCCTTGTTTTGGGGGCATGCTCCTACTTGCAAGCCTTACTTAGAATGTCCCTGTTTTCAGACTTCACACAATTTTTGAATCCCCAGTTACATGTGTGTTTTTGAAGTGGTCTACAAAACAAAAAAGTACAGTTTTGTACCTACCATAAATGTAGATGTTCGAGGATCTCCATTGCTGCAGTCCTGACATAAGGGTATTCCGCTGCCCACCATCGGCCCGAATACCAAAGGGCTTGAACCGGCGTCGGTCATCGGCGCTCGAGACTGACATCAGTACGTGCCAGTACAAATGCGCATGACCGACGCCATAACCTCAGTCTTTCTTGCCTCAGACGTCAGAATGCAAAAAAAAAACACCACCCAAACCTCAACCTAAAAAGAAAAGGGGAAGGAGGGAGGAAAATGGACTGCAGCAATGGAGAACCTGGAACATGTACATATATGGTAGGTACAAAACTGTACTATGTTCTTCATCTCCCGTTGCTGCAGTCCTGACATAAGGGTAGAATCCCAGAGCAACAGAAAAAAGGGAGGCTGGTCAACTAAATAGCAGTAGGAGCTGCTGACATGCCCTGTAAGATTGCAGTGGCAAACCCAGCCCTAGACCTAGAATAAAGAGGTAAATGATAATGCTTTGTAAAGGTATGTACAGAACTCCAAGTAGCTGCTTCTAGAATGTCTTTAGTAGCTACCCCTCTCAAAAAAGCAGTAGAAGTGGCCGTAGCCCTAGTAGAATGAGGCCTGATCCCAGCTGGAACATCCTCACCATGATGAGAGTAACAAAAAGCAATACAATGGCTAATCCACTTGGAAATAGTTTGTTTCGAGACAGCTTTCCCTCGTGAAGTCAAAGCAAAAGAAACAAATAATTGTTGAGAACTCCTGAACTCTTTGGTTCTGCTCAAATAATACCTCAACTGCCTATGTACATCCAAAGAATGCAAAAATTTTTCCCTGTCATTTTGGGGGTTAGCATAAAAAGTAGGCAAATGTATAGACTGGTTCAATGCCACATTAGAAATCACTTTAGGCAGAAAAGTAGGATTAGTACGTAAGGAAACCCTGTCATTGTGAAAAATCAGAAAAGGTTCCACTGCCATGAGGGCCTGTAATTCAGATACCCTTCTAGCAGAAGTAATAGCCAACAAAAAAGCAGTCTTCCAAGACAAGAACTGCAATTCAGCTGTAGCTGCAGGTTCAAAAGGAGGCAGAGTCAGCTTTTCCAAAACAAAATTAAGATCCCAGGTAGGAGTAGGAGCTCTCCGTGGGGGTCTGATATTCTTTGCCCCTCTAAGAAACTGTTTAACCAATGGATGTGAAAATAAAGGAGGGTCACAATCATAGTGAGCAGAAATAGCTGCAGCATGCACTTTTACAGAAGAGAAGGACAAACCCTTGTCCAATAAAACAGTCAAATATTGCAAAGTACAACAATTCGACATCAAAGCCTTTAGCTGAACTCCAAAGAAAAAATCTCTTCCATTTACCAGCATAAACTTTTCGAGTACTAGGACGCCTGGCTTCCAAAATAACATCCAAAACTTGTTGAGGGAGCTGAAGGTCCTCCTCCTCTAAAACAGAATGCGCCAGGCTGTCAGGCGCAGGGAGTGCACCCTGACATTGAGAAAATGATTGTTCTCCTGAGACAATAAATGAGGAATCTGTGGCAATGGCCAAGGTGGTACATGAATCAAGTTCCTCAACAGAGGGTACCAATGCTGACGAGGCCAATCTGGTGCTATAAGGATCATGCAAGGCTTGTCCCTCCTGACTTTCAACAGCACCTGTGGAAGAAGAGGCAAAGGAGGAAAAGCATACACGTGAAGGTTGCTCCAACTGAAGGATAGTGCATCTATTTTCCAGGCTTTCGGATGAAATAGCCTTGTGCAAAACAGTGGCAGTTGGAAAATCAGAGGAGAAGCAAACAGATCTATGTCCGGAGTTCCCCAAGCCATTGTCAACTGAAGAAATACCTGAGGGTCCAATTTCCATTCGTGAGGATCCACAATCTGTCTGCTCAGAACATCTGCTAAAGAATTTTGTGCTCCTGGCAGAAACTGTGCTCGAAGAGTGATGTGCAGATTCAAAGCAGTTTCCCACAACAGCATTGTTTGTCTGCAAAGAGGGTAAGAATGAGTTCCCCCTTGCTTGTTGATGTACCACATGACCGTCGTGTTGTCTGTTCGAATCAACACCAGTCCTGGTTGAAGTAGGCTTTTGAATCCCTCCAAAGCAAATTGAACTGCCAGCATCTCTTTCATGTTGATATGCAAGTGAAGTAGCTCTGGGGCCCAAAGGTCTTGAATCCATTTTCCTCTGAAATGAGCTCCCCAGGCTGACTCCGAGGCGTCTGTCATTAATATCTGACTTGCCTCTGGTTGGGTCACAGAGAGCCCCTTGTTTAGGTGACATTCCTCAGCCCACCACAGAAATTCTCTCTGAATGCAAGGTAGGATCCAAATGACAGTGTCCAAATCGTGGCAGTGTTGAGTCCAAACGTTCTTGAGATACCATTGTAGCTTCCTCATATGCAGTTTGGCATTGGGAAGTACTAGAATGCAAGATGCCATGAACCCCAAGGCTTGAAGGACTGTCCTTGCAGTCAGCCTGGACATTACTGATAGCTGTTGGAAGTATAGGTGAAGATTCCTTTGTTTGTCCGGGGTAAGAAATGCCATCTGAGCAGCTGTATTCAGTTTCACACCCAGAAAACACATCTCTTGTGAGGGTACTAGACTGGACTTTATTTCGTTCACAGAATACCCTAGGCATCTGAAAACTGTCATTACATACTGCAGATGTTGAAGAAGTTCGTGCTTGCCTTGAGCCAGAATCAAACAGTCGTCCAGATAAGGATAAATTTGAATTCCTGCTAGCCTGAGAAAAGCTATTACTGGAGCCAGGACTTTCGTGAATACCCTGGGCGCAGTAGACAAGCCAAAGGGCAATGCAGAGAACTGATAATGCAAATTCCCATTCCAAAACCTCAGGAATTTCCTGCAACTGGGCCTGATAGGAATGTGAAGATAGGCCTCTTTGAGATCCAGAGTCACCATCCAGTGATCTTTGCCCAGCATAGGTAACAGCTGTTGCAGCGTTAACATCTTGAATTTTGGAATTTCCAGAAAGGTATTTAGAATGGACAAGTCCAGAATTGGTCTCCAAGTATTTCCTTTCTTTGGCACTAAGAAAAGACGGGAATAAAACCCCGTGCCTCTTTCTGCAGAAGGTACTTTCTGTATTGCTTCCAACTGAAGCAGAGAAGAAATTTGAGTCTGCCCTTCCAGTTTTTGCTGACGAGGCACATCCGGCATACCTTTGAAAGGAGGGAATGTGTGAAAATAAAATTTGTAGCCTCGATTTATTATGTCCAATACCCATTTGTCTTGGGTAACCAAATGCCAATTCCTTTTGAAAAATCTCAGTTTTCCTCCCAGAGGGGCTGCCAGCAAGGCAGAGTCCGGCAGCTGAAGACACGGGTCATTGGGTCTGTTTCCAAAAGGACTGACCCCTGCCCTCCCCAGCAGAAGGGGTAGAAGAACTCAAAGACCTAGAAGTAACAGGGCCCTGAGAGGAAGCCCTACCCCTACCTCGCCTCGACCTGCCCCTAGACTGATAATCCAAGAGGGGAAAGACCAACCCTTAGCAGGCCAATTCCTACTGAACTTAGGGGCTGAACCTGTAAAAATCCTTAACTGTCTGCATAGACTTAGCTTTTTCCTCCATTTTTCAAAACTGACTCTACTGGAGGGCCAAAAGAACATCAGATTGTAGAGGAGCATCCATAATTCGAGCCTTAACATGCTCTGACAAGGTCTGATCTTTAAGCCAAGCATGCCTACGAATGACTGAACTAGTAGCAGCCACCCTGGAAGAAGCCTGTAAAGCATCAAAACCACACTGCAAAGAATGCTTACCAACTTGGTCTGAAGCATGCACTAAATCCTGAAGCTCCTTACATTCAATACCCTCAGCTAAAGCATCTACTTTACATTTCAATTGGCCCAGCAAATAATTTTGATACGAAGCATATGAAACTGACAATTTAAAGCTCTCATAGCCAAAGTAGAAGAGTTATACAGTTTTACCCCACCTATCCAGGGCCCTAGCATCCTTGTCCAGAGGAACTGGATTCTTAACCACAGAAGCCCTAACCCTTTGGGGCCTTGAGTAATAGTTTCTGGATCAGCCCTAGGACTCTTATATAAGTACTTGTGAGCTTCCGAACCCTGTAGTATCTGTCTGGTTTAACCGGGCAGGAGGCAGAGAATCTGGGTTAAGGGCAGCCTCAGAAAACACATCCTGAACAACATCCAGTACAGGGGGAATAGCCAAGGGCCTATGCTGAGGCAAAAACAAGAATTCTCTCAGTCTTTTACGGGAATCAGAATAATCCTGGCCCTCCCATTTGAAATGTTCCCTCATGGAATGCAAAGTCTCAGAGAAAGAAAAATCTTCTGGAGGGGACGCAGAGGGAGTAGAGTCCTCAGCCTCCGAATCAGAATAGGGAGGGAAATCCTGAAGTTCTTTTACAGAGGAATCTGACTCATTGGAAGACTGAACCAAACCCTCCAACTCTGGCTCTACCCTGGGCCTCTTCGCAGGAGGGGGCATAGAACCCCTAATTAAAGTAATCAAATCTTCAGCCATCTTTAACATGTGCTTCCTAGGAGCTGGACCCTGGGGACACGCACCAACAGGGGCAGACTTAGACTTAGAATGGGCTTTGCTATGAGAAGGAGGAGGCCTAACTATCCTATGAGGGGAGGGAACCACCGACATCAGAGAAGCACCCTCAGCCTGGCCTAACACAGGAGAAGCCACTCCCTGCAGTAACAAAGGCTCCCCTTGAGACTCAGGTAAACTTTCAGAAGGAGCCGCTGAAGTAGCCAGTGGTACTACAGAACCGGCGTCCGGAGTGGCCGCCTCATCCTGTTTGGACCGCAAAGACTTTTCTTTGCGTTTCTTAGAAGAACCAGTCGTCGGAGAATCCGACGGCATGTTATAATTACAACGTTTACCAAACACTAGCCTAGCACAGTCTAACCGATGTTTAATAGTACGCTTGTTAAAAGTAGCACAAAAGCGACACCCAACAACGTCGTGCTCCGGCCCTAAACAAGGAATGCAGAGTGAATAGTAATCCCTATGAGGAATCTGTTTCCCACAAGAAATACAGTTATTAACTTTTTCTGACATCCGTCAATACTGAGGCAAGAAAAAGAAAAAAATGTCCCCAAAGGGGTACTTAGCCCAACTTGGTCTCCGGTCTGAAACTCGAAAACTGACAATTCCAGAACGCCGAACGGCACTTGCAAATGCTGCTTCTGCTTAGGGACCATGCAGCAAGAAAGACTGAGGTCATGGCGTCGGTCATGCGCATTTGTACTGGCACGTACTGATGTCAGTCTCGAGCGCCGATGACCGACGCCGGTTCTAGCCCTTTGGTATTCGGGCCGATGGTGGGCAGCGGAATACCCTTATGTCAGGACTGCAGCAATGGGAGACGAAGAACATCCACGCTATATGAACAACATACTGGTGGCAACACTTACTTAAAGAAAGAGAACACAAATCTTACAACTCTCTTTTTCGGAATCAAAAATAAACAAATTTGTGTGATAGGATTTTGTAATAGTTCATTAAAGTCAGCATATTTTATTTACACTGTTTCTTTGATAATGTCCTCACATTTTCCACAATATTTAGTCACTCTCTGTTTTAAATGTTTCTGAGTAAATCCCCACATTCATACTGGAAATGAGAATAATTACGTGCCATCTGGTATTAAAATCTTATGTTATCAGATGCTCAGATTTTAGATAGCGGTTCCTATTTTTTTCAACTGCTTTAATTCCTATTTAGGTATGTTCACCAAAAGTATTGTTAAAAACATTTCTTAACGTTAATAAGTCTGCATACCTCTCAACCTCTAAGTGCAAGAAATTTGTACAAAAAAATAATGGGGGGAACAAAGGCCCCAAAACAGGAACAAACTTTAAATATCGGTCTTATAAAGTTGCATTTTCTGAATGACATGAAGCCTGAAACCTAAAAGCCCATCATTATTTAGGGACTTCAATTCTTAGTGATTTGTTAGAAAACCACAAATTTTATGAGGAACAAAAAAAATGCTGCACTTTATTCAATCTGCTTTTACTGTGTTTGTGTTTCTTCCTTTTTTATTACTTATTTTGCTCTTGCTGCCTGTTCTTAAAAGTACTTAATAGCATTTATTCTGCTGCATTTAGTACTGCTTGTTAGTAGCTGATTAAATTGTAACTGTTATTCTAAGCCTTTGGATTGCACACTTGGGTTTCAGACCAGTTGTTTCACATTAGGAAGGTTTGTGGTCTGCACTGTTGTGGCAGGACAGGTAGCTTACATCCTTCTGAGTTGGGAGTTACTGACTGAAGGCTTAGTGTCGGTTATTCTAAAGTGTATTAGTTTTGGCTTAAGCACTTGGGCTTTGGGCCACTTTTACATTAAGAAGGTGTGGTCTGCACTCTCGTGGGAGGCTGGATTCTGCCCTGCTTCTTCTTTCGGCTTTTTCCCGGTCAGGGGTCGCCACAGCGGATCACCTTGTCCGCACATTGAATGGCAGTGGAGTTTTACGGTGTCGACTTGCCAGCCCGGCGCCCAACCTTCCACAGAAGGCACACTCACACACACACCTAGGGCCAATTTAGAGTGTCCAATCCACCTGCAGCATGTCTTTGGGATGTGGGAGGAAACCGGAGCACCCGGAGGAAACCCACGTGACCACAGGGAGGACATGCAGACTCCGCACAGAAGGCACCCCAGCCGGGGATCGAACCGGAGAACCTCTTGCTGTGAGGCGGCAATGCTAACCACTGCACCACCGTGGCCGCCCATTGGATTCTGCCCTTCTGAGCTGGGAAATTCTGGTCACAGGCTTATTGTGCCTGCTTATTTGAACGGTTTCTTTCTGAAATTGGTGCACCTTGTTGCTGTAGCATAGACCAGATTCAGGCCTGCTGAATCTAGCTTTGTTTGTTTAACTTGAGCACTGATCCAGGCCATCTTTTTTATTTTTTTTTGGAGAAGGTTCCCCTGCACCCTAGCAGCAGGAGTGTGCAGTTAGAACTTGTTTGATTGAAGACTGGTGGAGCAGGGCTCAGTGTTGAGCTTTTTTCTGGTTAATTGGGTAACGCGTTTAAATCAGTTTGTTTGATTGCTTTATTTTCTGAAAACAAACAAAAAAAATACTTGTTTCCCACCTTTCTAAGTGAGTATAGTCCAGTTTTCAGGTTAAGTGCTGAATTCAGGGCTGTGTTGCAAATCTTTGTGTTTTCCCCTACCTTACTTGGTTAGAAGGCAGTTTCTCTGTTCACTTGTGAGAGAGGAGAGCTTTGAGCAGCCTATCTGTCCCTGGAGGAGTGGTTTCAGCCCAGGAATTAGTAGTTTATTGGCCATTTTGGGCTAATTTCTCTTTCATTTCCCTGCTATAAATACCGCATTTGCCCGGTTTTGCTTGCCAGGCAGCGCCGGTTAACTAGGGTATAACTATTCCCGGCTCCACAAAAGTCTCCTCTTCAATTTTCCCTTGGAACTAGACAAACTTTCAAAATAAGCACTCAAGCCATTCATTTCTCAGCCCGGCACTTGCTCAAAACTCATAGCAAGCACTTATAAACCCTAGTACTAGACCCTCCTATACTGTACAGAAGGACAAGGCTCTCTATTCAACCTTACCAGCCATTCAGTAACAGTTCACTATACCTATCCAGGCATGTCCAAAGGGCAGTTTCAGGCGTACGCTCCAGTCCAACTGGTGAATCTGGGCATTTTGAGACAATGTTACAACTGCCTCATGTACACAGACAACCCTCTCCTCCTACCACCAAACACTAATACATGTGAGAGATGCAATTATACAGCCAAACTGGAGGCTAAGCTCTCTCAACTCAAGGCTGGATCAGACAGTCAAGAGGAGAGGGAAATATTTGTATCACAACACCAGTCTCACATAGACCCATTAAACCAGCACTGGCAAAAAAAAACACACACAAATACACGAAAACATTCAGAGGCTCTAAATAAAAATCTGCAAAAGCAACAGAGACCTCCAAAGCAGACATCCAAGCAACTTCCACCCCCAACACAAAGCATGAAACACATACTTCACAAAACCAGTGTGAAATGCAATCACAGCCCTTAAAGCAAAATAACATACCCAACATACTAGCAATAGGCGACTCTATATATAATCAGGCACAGTGACGTCCCACTCACAAGGCTGAATAAGGAGAAGGTTACTGTTTGTTGCCTGTCGGGTGCCAGGATCTGCTACATAGCACAAGCACTCAAGTCACTCCAGAACAAGTACAAATATGACTCTGTCATTGTCCATGCTGGTGTGAATGACCTGAGCCATGCCTCCCTGGACTACATGAAAAGAGACATGGAAGAGCTCTCTGATCTTGTAGTCCAGGACGGTATGACCCTGACCATGAGTAGCATCCTGCCCTCACCAAGAATGATACTACAGTATAAAGAAAAAATGATCAATTTCAACAATTGGCTAAGTTTCTGGTGTCATTCAAAGGGGATCCAGTGTCTGTCCATGTGGGATGACATGCTCGACAAGCCACACTGCTTCGCCAGAGACGGCTTGCACCTGTCACCCTTAGGCTTTCGAATACTGGCCAAGGCTCTTGCCACCACCATAGTGACTTTTTTAGGCAAGGCTCAAAAGACAAACCCACCGTCATAAATAGCACAAGTAACAAAAAAAACTGAAGATAATGCTACTCAATGCCAGAAGTCTAAACCTCAAAATGCACGCACTCGAGGCACTCCTCACTATGGAGAAAATCGATATATGTGCAGTAACAGAAACCTGGTTTAAGGCTCCAGAGAGCACCCCAGCACTACCAGTCTACAACTCATACCACACATTTCGGCCACAGAACCCAGACCGAAATACAAAAGGTGGGGGCATATCCATATTCATCAAGGATACCCACACCTCCAGGTTAGTGGCACAGCACGATGCTTCAGAGATCATCCACGTGCAACTAACAATGGGCAAAACTGCAATTCAAATTGTAGCTTGCTACATATCACCCACCATGTCCCAGGACCCCCATTCCGGATTTCTGGAAACACTGGGAAGTATAAAGGTCCTAACAAATACCCTAATATTGGGTGATTTCAATAACTCAAACATTAACTGGGAGAACTACTCAAGTAATAACGCCTTTGCCCAACATTTCCTAGAATTTATAAACTCAAATGCCCTGGATCAACTGGTCAACACTCCCACCAGAGGTGACAACATATTGGACCTGGTCATCACCAACATGGGTGACCGGTGCTCCACACCGGAGGTCAACACCTCGCTGGTTAGATCTGCCCATAAACAAATCACTTTGGATATCCACATTCCACCCTCACCCCCAGACAAGGAAACCACCGTGAAAAACTTTTCAAAAGCAAACTTCACGTTACTTAAGACTGAGGTGGAAAGTTTTAAAGCCCCCATACTAAAGGATAACATTGCCCAAGCGGCAAAATCCTTTACTAATGCATTCTACGGGCACCTACAAGAATGCATGGATCGTGCTATCCCAAGCAAAACCAAGACTCACTCCTCCAAGAAAAGGAAACCAGTCTGGTGAACTCCTGCTATAAAACAAGCTATACAACAGAAGGAGAAAACTAGTACAGAAAAGAGTAAAATTCCAAGAAGGGAAGACATCCTTGATGAGTATCAGCAAGAAACTACGATCCCTCATAAAATCATTCAAGGAGAGTTTCAAAAGAAAAATTGCCAAGGACTCCAAATGTAACCACAATGCATTCTAAGTAGCAATGCTCAGATCTGCTCAGAGATCGTGCAGAATGGCACCAAATACACTGAACCGACCGATATTGCCAACATCCTGGCAGACAGGTTCAGCGCAAACTTCACACCCCTCTCACCCCCAAAAGGGCCCATAACCATACCAGAAGAATGTAGAGCCCCTGAAGTCACAGACACTCAGGTTAAAACAGCCCTCTCCAAAGCCAAAACACAGCATCAATGGGACCGGACAGTGTCCCAGGCTACATCCTACACAAGCTCAAAGATGAGAGTGGTGCACAGCAATGGTTATTCCACTCTACAAAGATGGAGCCACAACAGACCCCAGGAACTATCGCCCTATAAACCTGACTAGCTTGGTCTGCAAGGCTATGGAGCGCATCATCATGGAACTCATTAACAGGGACATTGGGAACCTCCAAACACTGGACACTACCCAGTTCTGTTTGTTAAGGGCAGATCATGCCTCCTAAACCTGGTGGACTTCTTTGAGACAGTTACCAAGGCTATAGACGAGGGGAAGGTGGTACACACAGCCTACCTAGACCTCGCAAAGGCCTTCAACACCATTCCCCATTCTGGTATTATAGACAAGCTCACCAGCCTGAACATAAACCCCTACGTCACAAGATGGGTTGCCAACTGGCTCACGGACAGAACCCACATGGTAAAAGTTGCAGGAGCTAGATCCGACTCTAAACCAGTTACAAGTGATGTTCCCCAGGGCTCAGTCCTAGGACCCCTCCTGTTCAGCATATACTTCTCAGAGGTACAGGCAAGCACAGGAGGACTTTTTACGACTGCAAACTAGGGGCTATATTTGACTATCTGGCTGACACAGACATCCTCCAAAAAGGGTCTCATTGCAACAGATACCTTGTACCAAAATCATGGCCTCAAGCTAAATGCCAAAAAGTGCATAGTCATCACCTTTGGAAAAAAACAAAGTACCCACAAATTACCACATATGTGGTAGTCCCCTAGATACAGAAGACGTAATAAGGGATCTGGGGACCCAAGTAGATGGTAATCTCTCCTTTGATAATCACATTGCCACAGTTGTTAGAAAATCCTTCTACATGGCCCACCTTATCACAAAGGGGTTTGCATCCAGATAAAATGGAGGTCATTGTGACCCTCTACTCATCGCTCATCAGACACATCAGAGTACAACACCCAATTTGGGATGCATCTTACAAGATTCACCTGCAACAGTTGGAAAGGCCACAGAAGTACCTTACCAAGAGAATCACTAGCCCCAAACAGATGTCCTATGCAGCTCGACTGAAGAAACTCCAGCTGTACTCGGTTGCATACCGCCTACTCAAAGGCGATCTCTGCCTGACATACAAGGCCATGTCCAACCCAGAACTAATAGACGTGCTCCACCTAAGAAAAGCGTATCCCCTCGAGCCACACGCTCTAGGGATCTAAACCTCACCACAACAACAAACAGGACATGCTGGAGGGATAGATTCCTGTCCCAGAGACTTCCCATGCTTTGGAACAAGATTCCAATCTACATTAGGCAGAGCTCCTGGCTAACACATTTCAAGAGAAACCTTGACGAGTGGATGGGAAACAAAGTTTACCCGGGGGATCACTTCAGTGGCTCTGCTGGACAGAGGCGCAGGGAACTAATCTAAGGGGGCGGCGAAAGCCAACACATTCTGGCTAGGCTTATAAAAGCCTTCGGGCAGACAGCCTAGTTCCTACCTATGAACCTAAAACATCTAGACATTCTACGAAAACCTGAACAGCTGAAAGGTATGTAAATGTGTAATAAAAATAAATAAAAAAGTGAAACAGCCTGCCAGTGAGAAACAGAACAGTGTGGAATATGGACTTTATCAGACTCAGAACGTTCCCCATAACACCGCATACTGAAGTATCACACACAACTAAATAAAGACTACGGAAAATACGAACACACATACTGGAGAAAAAGAAAAGTAGTGTGAAGCATTCCGCTTTACAGACCGCGTCTATATAAACAAGTGGACCAAGCAATTACTTGCAACAAACTTTTTCCTCGTTTTATTTCAAACACACACATTTGGAAGCCCGATCGGAAACAATTGTGAAGCAAATCATATTCACAAACAAAATCGCCAGTATTTCGTCAGGACCACTTTTTCGTGTCAACTTGAAGTGTTGCATACAGCATACCAAACATCCAAACACCTATACACCTCCGCGTAAGATAACTTCTTTCCTTCTCTGAATACCATCAAAAGTCATTCAAATATCCATGGTTAGAGCGTAAAATGTAATCAACCACAGCGTTCCATCACTAGTTTATTTACTGATGCACTACCACTACACTCTTTTTAGGGAACGAGCCTACTCCGGAAGTTATAATGCGTACCAAGAAACGGCGGAAGTGTATTCAGCTGTGGGAAGAACCATTGTAAGAACTGTGGTTGGAGTAACGTCTAAACTGTGAGTTCTTGCAGTAGGGTTTGTACAGGCTGTGGAATTAAGCTATTTTCAATGGCGAGTTTGTAACCCAACGCAGGAAATAAATGGAGCCACCGGAAGATAAGCCTGTCATCTACACTATGGAGAACAAACCCATTGTAACATGTGAGTATGAGCAGAGAGCTATAACATTCAGATGTGTACGCATACTGTAGGGACGTAATATGTCAGTGATGTAATCCCACTGTTTTGCTGTCATTAGTGAAAAGCCTTGGTACATACATGTATTGTGTAGCTAATTGCAGTAGTGCATATCCTAAGCTTCAGTAAACCTTTTTTGCCAGTGTGCAGTAGTATACAATACAAACTGGACAGCTGTCACTCATCCAATGCAGTAGTTGATTGTTGACGTTACTGCCAAGAAGGCCTCGAAGTGTTGAGACTTAATACTTGAAAGCTTGATAAAATGACAGCTCTCACCGAAGCATGTTGTC
This sequence comes from Protopterus annectens, assembly GCF_019279795.1. Lineage (NCBI taxonomy): Eukaryota > Metazoa > Chordata > Ceratodontiformes > Protopteridae > Protopterus > Protopterus annectens. Next base: position 655,565,328 of record NC_056735.1, read on the forward strand.
AGTTTAAGGACTAATCAGTTAAGTTATCCAGAGGGGGAAAATCATGGTTATTTGTGTGTAGTCATTTGGCTACAGCACGGCGAAAAAAAGGCTATGTAGATTGTAGGTTGTACATATTAGTGCATATATTTATGTAAGTTGATTAATTGTATTTGATTGATAAGTAGACACGTGAGCAAACTAATAATTGCAATACGAACTTAGCTGCATTTTTATTAACAATTCTAAGTGGCAATCAGCATAGTTAAACGTGCGTGCTTATATACACACACATTTACTATGTTTGAGTACAGACTTTGATTGCAGTTAGTACTTTGTTGTTATGTACTGTAAAAACTGGTAAAATATAACCTTTGTTTTATTTCTTAAATACATACTTATTGTCCATATCTTTCAGCTTCCATTACATTTCTTTATGGTTGGGGTACCCACGATGTGAATGAAAAAGCAGCACGTTTTTAGATGCTGTTGGTTTCATATGTTTAGGTAATGATGTAAAAACAAGTACAGACTGGGTTTGAAATAAAAAAAAAAATTACTGGCTGCACTGCATGTAGTACCTCATATTTATTTTTTCTTGTGGGGAGAGGGTAGTCCGTTTCAGTTTACTTTTAAGACAGCTGATTTCCATCAAAGCAGCTGTCTAGAAGCATGTATTTTAGGTATGTAATATTAACATAAAAGTTAATGTTGTGGCTTCTGATATGGTATGCATAATTTGGTTCAGTAACTTTTGGGTTTTGTATATATTGTTAGCTACTTGATTATTTGAATTTGTGTTTTTCTGCATCTTATTTTTTTTTTCATAATGTTTGTGTTTGCAATTGTCTGAGCTAAGCGATTGTGAAATGGGGAAATGCACCAGTGCTATGATTTGACTTATGCTATGGTAATGTGCCTTGTGCTGGTTGATAATATATGCTGTTTGAACATTTGCTTGGTCTGAGTATCTTAAAAACATTACATATGTTTTTGTTGTGAACAAGCTTAAACCTATTGGCCATTGAGAAACTTGATGTCTTAAATCCCAGGTTAGAACCTGCATGTGTGTATGTAGCAATGTTCCTTCTTGAAAGCATGAATTGAGGGGCTTAAGACAGTGGTGGACTAGTAGTTATGAAGAAAAACTATACATATGAAACTAATGATTTAACTGGTTTAGTCAAGTGATAAACTCTGCTTATCATTTAATGCATTCACTACTGAGCACAAATAATGTAATGACTATTCAGGTTACATTGTAACCAACATTTATGCTTCAAGAACTATTATATATATGCGTTTACATTAATTTTTAGACAAATAAGGATACTATTACTAATATAGGTTAATAACTACTATCAATGTGTTGTTGCATGACTGTTAGTTAAACTGCCGCATTCTGTAAAGGGATACTAGCACTATTACTTGCATGTCTGCATTGGTTACATAATTGTTCTGTTTATTATTAAGGCTGAACATTCCTGATTATAGTATGACTTTTTTTGTAGGATAGCTTAAGCACCAATAGCCTAGAAGTAACCTGGTTGCCCATAGCAGCTGTAATTTCAGTAGCTTTCAAAATAGTTAGTTCCTTGCTTTTTGTATTTGGGTTTTTTGATTATATATTTTTTTATGTACTGGAAGAAAAAAACTTAAGATATGCCATTTTGGGTCACTAACAGGAAGCACAAAGACACTGGTACACAGACATGGTGTCCTTTTATTCGATCATCAGAGGTTTTGCAATTGTTCAAGCTTTTGAACTGGAAGATGTCATGCAAGCTGCAAAACCTCTACTGGTTCAATAACGTATATTGTATCATGTCTATTTTCGATGGTCTTTGTGTTCAGTTTACTGGGTATTTTATCACCTCTTGTAAACATGGTATGCAGTTGATACTTTGGAGATCATAAGATAGACTGTTGATTGATAGATACAGAAAATAGAAGGGGTCACAGCACTGAGCCCTGTGGGGCTACGTTTTGTTGTACACCCTATCTTTGTGGTAGCACTGATAGGTTGTAGTACAAAACTCCTGTTGTCGAGGTAGTTTTTTGAATGACTGCGCTACTACTGAGCAAAATCCAGTTTTACTTAGCTGTTAAAGTAGCAGCTAGTGGCTCATAGGTTGGAAGGCACGCTTAAAATCCAGGAAAATGACACCTGTGAGTAATCCCATTTTCTCTGTTGTTGTTAATAAATTTGGTTAGTGATATACTGTTATTCAAATTGTTGCACCAGGACACTGTCCCTCCCTTCTGCTAAATTTATTTCTGTCCCCCTGTCTGCAGCCTCACAATGCAGTCCTTCTCAGGGCCAGCTCTACAAATGTCCACAACAAAGCTGTACTGTATTAAGCACAGTTTCTCCCTGCTAGCTCCCAAACCTCTGGCAAGAGCTTCCCCCTAGCTTAAAAGATCTTCAAAGCTTCTTCCAATTTAGACCACAGTTTAAAGCTTACCTCGTGAAGAAGAGCAAATGCTATTGCCCTTCTTCAGGCCACATTCCTTATCCCATCATGTAGTCCCTCCAATTTGTCTCCGTACTACACTAATCACTTTTCTGGGAGCATTACTCTAGCTCCAACACCCTAGCCCAAAGGTTCCTAAAATTTATAAACTCAAATGCTGTGGAACAACTTGTTACCACTCCCACAAGAGGGGAAAACATACTGGACCTGATCATCACCAGAATGGGGGCTCTATGCTCCAGACCAGAAGTGTATCCCTCACTGGTAAGATCAGATCATAAACTAATCTCACTGGATATTCACATCCCGACCCCACCCCCTGCCCAGAAAACCACAGTGAAAAACTTCTCTAAAGCAAATTTCATTCTATGAACACCTTCAGGAATGCATGGATCATGCAATCCCAAATAAAACCAAGACCCAATCCTCCAAAGGCAGGCGTCCTGTCTAGTGGACCCCAGCCATAAACAAACTATACAATAGAAGGAGGAAGCTACTATATGATAGAGCAAAATCCTAAAAAGGGACGGCATCTCTGATCAGTATTAGCAAAAAACTACGGGCACTCATAAAATCGTCTAAGGCCAGCTTCGAGAGAAAAATTGCACAGGACACTTAGGATAATCACAAGGCTCTCTCTAGTTATGTTAGGAACCTGGGTGAGAATTCCCAGATATGCTCAGAATTAGTCCAAAATGACAAAAAATACACCAAACCCACAGACATTGCCAACATCCTAGCTGAAAGGTTCAGTGCAAACTCCCCCCCCTCCCCACCAAAAGGGCAAATATCTATCCCAGCAGAGTGCTGCCCCCCCTGACAGCTCAGATGCTCAGGTAAGAGCCGCCCTCTCCAAAGCAAAAAACACAGCATCAATGGGACCAGACTGTGTCCCGGGCTGCATCCTACATGAACTCCAAGAAGAGCTAAACCCAAACATAAAACTACTGTTCAATCTTAGCCTTACTACAGGATATGTACCCAAAGAGTGGCGTACAGCAGCAGTGGTCCCTCTCCACAAAGATGGTGCCTAAACTATCGCCCCATAAGCCTGACTAGCTTGGTCTGCAAAGCTATGGAAAGGATCATCATGGACCTCATAAATAAAGATATTGGGGACCTACAGACACTGGATCCTACCCAGTTCGGCTTTGTTAAGGGCAGATCCTGCCTCTTAAACCTGGCCGATTTCTTTGAAATCGTCACCAAGGCCATTGACGAAGGGAAGGTGGTCCACACAGCCTACCTGGACCTCGCCAAAGCCTTCGATACAATACCCCACTCTGGCATTATAGATAAGCTCACCAGCTTAAATATAAACCCCTATGTCACTAGATGGGTTGCAAACTGGCTCAAGGACAGAACCCACATGGTTAGAATTGCTGGAGCCATGTCAGCCTCCAAACTAGTTACAAGTGGCGTCCCACAAGGCTCAGTCCTGGGACCTCTCTTGTTGGCTATATATTTCTCTGAGGTACAGGCCAACATGGAAGGACTGTGGCTGACCAAGTTCGCAGATGACTGCAAACTAGGCGCCATAATCGACTCTCCAGCCGACACAAGCATCGTACAAAAGGGCCTCATAGAAACAGACAACTGGTGCCAGAGCCATGGCCTCAAGCTAAACGCCAAAAAGTGTATAGTCATCCCCTTTGGCAAAAGTGCCCACAAATTACCACATAGGTGGTAATCCATTAAGTACGGAAGAAGTAATTAGGGACCTGGGGACCCAAGTTGATAGCAATCTCTCATTTGAAAACCATGTGGCCAAAGTGGTTAGAAAAACATTTTATATAGCCCACCTAATCATGAAGGGATTCGCATCTAAATCAGGGGAGGTCATCGTGCCTCTTTACTCATCCCTCATCAGGCCCATAATTGAGTACAATGCCCCTTTTGGGATGTACCTTACCAGACACCTGCAGCAACTGGAAAGACCCCAAAAGTACCTCACCAAGAGGATCAAAGGGCTCAAACAGATGCCATATGCTGCCCGGTTAAAGAAACTCCAGCTCTACTCAGTGGCATACCGCCTGCTCAGAGGCGATCTGTGCCTGACGTATAAAGCCATGTCCAACCCGGAATTAATGGATATGCTGCACCTCAGAAAATCCAAATCCCATCGAGCCACGCTCGAGACTTGAACCTCAGCACTGAAATAAATAGGACATGCTGGAGGGACAGATTCATAACCCAGAGGCTCCCTTCACTCTGGAATAAAATCCCAGTCCAGGTTAGGCAGAGTCCCTCATTGACTCTCTTCAAGAAGAATCTTGATGAGTGGATGGGAGATTGTAGGTTTACCCCGGGTATCACTTCTGTGTCACTGTTAAATAGAGGCACAGTATACTAACCTCGAAAAAGGGCAAAGCAAAATTAATTTAAAATGGGTGGCGAAAGCCAAACACACTCTGGCTAGGCTTATAAATGCCCTAGGGCAGATAGCCTAGCATGAACCTATGGCCATATCATGTAAATATGTACATTACCTTGTTTATTGTATTTTATCTTTTACTGAGTTTTTTTATATGATGTGTTGTTACGTTGTGTAACTCAATTAAGTCTGTTGCCTACATTTTATACCTTTGCAATAGCAAAGAATGAGGCATCAGAGACACTCTACCTTCTTCAGGATGGTGACTCAGTAGGTAGCAGAAAGAAAATATTTCAGGTTGCAAGGCAAAGACAGAAATATAAAGAAAGTCTTTGTCTCCTATGCACAAGGTATAAGGTTCAATCCTGACCTTTGGCCAATACCTATATGGAGTTATGCTCTCCCTGTAGGGTTCCTCCCATCTCCCAAAAGCATGCTGAATGTTTCTTCCTCAAACTCCTTCAAAAATGGAATTGTGTTGGAAGCACTGCAGACTCCAGATGATGCCTGTTAAGGAAAGAGTTGAATAGACCAACCACTTTAGGAATTAACTTGGTGCGCAATATCCTCTAAGTAAGAGAACACAAATCACGGACTTCGTATCATGTCAGCACTAGCCATTCAGTGGTGTAAAAATTGTCTGTAGGTGATTTGTTTGCATTAATTCTTGTTACCAAAAAAAAAATGGCCATGGGTATTTACTGGTGATAAGTAGGTTGAGTATTGATCTGACCTATACCAGGTATCCATGCTAATAGTGGTAGTGGCCTATGCACCCCTATTGATCACTGTGTGCTTGCTGTAAAGCCCAGCAACCCTAGGTCTGTAAGCTACTGACCGGAAGGTGCCCAGTTGCTCAGCTTTGACTACTGGGATAGCTCAGTTGAGAGAAAGCTGGACATAAAACCAATCAATTACCCTGCCAATAATGAACTAAGGATTGCTATACTCGGTATAGGTTGACTGACAGGACGCAGCTTGGAAATGGATGATATGATGGTAAGGTGGAGGTCGGACACCCCCTGTATCCAGGAGACAAGATCAAAGGGCAGTGTATCAAAGCCACTTGGCTTGGGATCTAGAGTCTGCTACACAGGAGGAGGACCGACTAGAAATGGTGTGGGCATTGTGGCAAGGGAAAGGCTTCTGAAGACTGAGGGATGGCATCAGAATTAGTGACAGACTCATGGCAATCAGACTGTAGTGTAAGGATAGGTTACTGTTCATAATATCAGCCTATGTCCCACAGCAGGGATATGATAGTGAGGGAAAGAGTGTATTCAGCAGCAGTATGTATTAGATAAAGGAGAGCAACAATAGTTGGTGGTGGTAGTGGAGAACTTGAATGCTCATATCAGGACAAATTGAACAGGACTGCCTAGGTTCACATGGGTGGGGCAACAGGAATAAAGAAGGAAAAGACATTCTAGACTTTTGTCTAGTGAATGGATTGATGGTGGTCAATACATGGTTCAGCAAGAGAGACGGTCACAAGATTATATACATGAGTGGCCAATGTGCAACTCTGGTAGACTTCCTCCTAGTAAGAAATGGGCATTGGGATAGAATCAGTGATTCGGTTGGCAAAATATTTAGGGCTCTAGTACCTCAGGATGAAAAGGTAATAGGTGAAGTTGTAGAACAATGACAGCATCTTCAAACAGCATACGTGTGGATTGTAGAACAGATATGTGGCAGAGCCAGGTTAGGAAATAAGGTGAATATGGAAAGCTGGAGGTGAAATGTAGAAGTCCAGGAAGTCATTAAAAGAAAGGAGTGCAGGAAAAAGTGGGAGATGGAAGACACAGAGAGGCTAAAAAGGAATACTGGTTGGTTAACAAAGAGGATGAGAACAGTTGCTGTAGCTAAGAACAAAGCATCAGAACACTCTACCATCTTCTGGAAGTGACTCTGTAGATGACACAAAGAAACGATATTAGGCTGCAAGGCAAAGACAGAAAGATAAGAAAGATAGTCATCTGATACCATTCACAAGGGTCGTCAGCAATAACCTGCTCCATCAGCCCACAGGACATCAAAGGCAGATAGAAGTACAGCATCTGAAAGAAAAAAAAACACAGAAGCTGTACTGCCCCAGTCACAGCCTGTGATGAAAGAAGAAGAACCCATGCTAGATGAAGTAAGGACAACACTACGCAAAACAAAGTCAGGGAAATCAGCTGGCTGAGATGAAGTCACAGCATACATGATCAAGAAGTTGGGTGAGTTAGGGGAGAAATGGCATCTCGGGGTACTCGCTGTAGTATGGAGAGAAAAATGTATCCCAGATGACTGGAGAATAAGTACACTAGTGCCAGTGTACAGGAGCAAAGGGGACATGCACAATGGTGAGCTGTACAGAAGTAACAAACTCATGCCACACTGCATGAAAGTTCTGGAGAGAATAATTGATAAACGGATACGCAGAGTAGAAAGTAAAATGGGAGTTGAGCAGTTCGGATACACATCAGGATGTAGCACAGCTGACCTGGTATTTGCAGTGAGTCAGACAGTTGAGGAGAATGTAGAGTTGAGGAAAGAGTCCAACTGGGCAGTCCTAGACTTGGAAAAAGCATATGATAAGGCCCAAAAAATTGATTTGGGCAGTCCTGTGATAGTTTGAAGTACTGGAAACATTGATAAAAATTTGTGCAGGCTATGTACAAATTTAAAAGGACCCAGTGACACAAGTATGAACAGTGTTCAGACTCCCAGAGGGGTCTCCAATGGGAGTTGGTGTGCATTGGGATTCAGCTGTGAGCTCACTGTTTATAATGGTGTGGACTACATTAGTAAACAGGGTGGAGGGGAGGGGTCAACAAAGTTACGAATAAAACCAACGAACCATGGATCCTGGTGATAAGTTATCCTTTATTGCAAAGCACCAACAATTCCGCAGACAGTAAAAAAGACACACAGCAAGGACTAAGCGCTTTCACCCTGGAAACAGGGCATCTTCAGAGTACTGAATGTGCATTACCTACTTCATTATATAGCAAACAGTTCCCTTAATTACACTTTATTAACGCTTACGTTATAAAACTTAATTAATTAATTGACAAACAAACTGAATTAAAGTGAAAGAAGTAGAAAATCAACAAGAAAGTCAGATTGTAAATGACTCGCTGAATTTGGATATGTAAATGTGAACCAAATACAAATATATGTGTTCTATACAACTATATGTGTGTATGTATAAATAAATAAATGTATGTTTATCGCAAGTTAGATAGTCAGTTGAATGTTGAATGTTAAAAATTAAGTTAACCTCTGTATTACTGATTCATTTTATAAAATATAGTATGTTAATATAGCAGCATGATGTATGTTATAAAATATTATTGTAGGGAAAATACGAAAACACACTCATCGAACTGTGACATCCGTACGAGCTAAAAATAAATAAAAATATATATAAAATTGTAAAGTGCATATAGTATCTCTAGATATATTTATGTAATATAGTATATATTGTGGAACAATCAATCTTATTAAATAGTGTACCTTGTATTGTATTCTTATATTTTTTTCACATTTTTTCATAAGTTTTCATATATTTTACAATATATTACATTATACATGTTACCTGTACATAATTATTAAATGAGTACATATATTAAATTATTATGTTTACAATTTATAGTACATTATATTTATATAATTATATATTTATATATTTAATTTTGATTATTTTACAATGTAGGTAGGTACTACATCACACTATTAAATTCATTATTACAACTGTGTTGACATCATTATACATATATATATATTATTTTTTATTAGCACAGTTTAATAATGAATTATCAATATTTATATAGTCATTATTATTATTAGTATTAATTTTTATATTTTATTAATTTAAATTAACAAATAAATAAATATATATACACATACTTTTTAGACGATTTTTAGATGAATTTCGATAGAATTTTTGATATTATGAAATTTGTAATAATATTTTTTAATATGGGTACACTATTTAATAAGATTGATTGTTCCACAATATATACTATATTACATAAATATATCTAGAGATACTATATGCACTTCACAATTTTATATATATTTTTAGTTATTTTTAGCTCGTACGGATGTCACAGTTCGATGAGTGTGTTTTCGTATTTTCCCTACAATAATATTTTATAACATACATCATGCTGCTATATTAACATACTATATTTTATAAAATGAATCAGTAATACAGAGGTTAACTTAATTTTTAACATTCAACATTCAACTGACTATCTAACTTGCGATAAACATACATTTATTTATTTATACATACACACATATAGTTGTATAGAACACATATATTTGTATTTGGTTCACATTTACATATCCAAATTCAGCGAGTCATTTACAATCTGACTTTCTTGTTGATTTTCTACTTCTTTCACTTTAATTCAGTTTGTTTGTCAATTAATTAATTAAGTTTTATAACGTAAGCGTTAATAAAGTGTAATTAAGGGAACTGTTTGCTATATAATGAAGTAGGTAATGCACATTCAGTACTCTGAAGATGCCCTGTTTCCAGGGTGAAAGCGCTTAGTCCTTGCTGTGTGTCTTTTTTACTGTCTGCGGAATTGTTGGTGCTTTGCAATAAAGGATAACTTATCACCAGGATCCAAGGTTCGTTGGTTTTATTCGTTACAAGTGTTTTGCGTTTGGAGGGTTTACGGGTCAACAAAGTTGCTACATTCAGATGATGTAGCACTACAGGCAGAATCTGAGCAAGATCTTCAATAAAGGTTGGGGGAATGGAATGAAAAACTGAAGGCACGTGCGATGAAACTGTGTACAGATACGACTGCTGTAATAGCAGCAAATGGGTGTATTCAGATGGAGCGGAGAACTGTGCTAAAAAGGAAAAAGTAAAACAGATTAGCTTCAAGTATCTGGGAGGAGTGGTTGAGGAGAGGGGAAGTCTGACTGTAGATGTCAAAGCTAGACTCCGAGAGGCTGCATCCAGTTGGCACAGTGTGATGGGGGTAGTGCATGACAGAAGAATGCCAAAGAAGCTGAAATGTAAGGTGTACAAAACAGAGGTAAGATCAGTACTACTGTATGGTACAGAAACCTGGGCAGTGAAGACAGAGCAGTTAAAGAAACTAGAGATGATTTAGATGAAGTGTTTCAGGTGGGTGGTGGCATGCACACTATGGGACAGACAAAGAAATGAGGAGATCAGAGCAGAAGCCAAACTAGCTCCAATTGCAGAGAAGGTTAAAGTGAATAGATTACAGTGGTATGGACGTGCAGGAAAGTAGAAGAAAACCTGGTGAAGAGGATTTGGGACAGAGACGGGAAGAAGACAAAAGGAAATGAGGGTTTCCAGCAAAGAGATTGATGAATTGTGTAAGGGAAGACCTGCAACAGTTGGACATGACTGCCAAAGAATGTAAGAGAGTCTTTGAATCTGGAGAGATGGCAGCAGTTGATGTGACACCCTGACCCCATGTAGCAAATGGGGTGGGGTTGATGATTTACTGTGCATCTTATGTTATTTTTTCCTCTGTATAGCCTGGGTTGGGCCTGAAGTTTGGTTAGTTCTGATCAGCTTTTTACACCGATAAACATAAATAAAATAGTGTATTGTAAATGGGATGGAATCCATGTTACTTCTCTGTGATGGCTGATTGTTTGTTTAGCTATGACTTGGTAAAGTGGCAAAACATTGTTCCCTCATATCTCTGTGATCCTCCACTGTTTGACTGTGGTGCATTATGTGATGAGACTGCATGTCCTGTTTATGTCCACTTGGCCTTTTGTATGGTGCTCAGGATTCCTTCCACATCTTAAAATCATGTAAATGAACTGGCAGCCCTTAAACTGTCTGTGTGTATCCACGTAAATTTTGCAGTGGATTGTTTCCCAACCCAGGGTTAGTTAGTTTCTCAGCATTGTAGCCCCCTGAGTCCTGGGATAATCTCTGATTTCCCTTTAAGCCATCAGAAAGTGAATGGGTATGACAGACCTCGGAATTTGTCAGCCTCCAAAAGCTTGTAGAGTGAACAGTGTTTAATTTTGCTGTATTTACAATTTTAAGCAGAAGTGTTCAAAAAGTACAGTACTGTTTTAGTTATATACTTTTTGCATAAATGTACAGTGATGACTTACAATTCGCATCTAGTTTTGAAAGTTTTGAGTTTACATGGATTGTTGGTGAACTGTTAGTCAGCTGTGCATTCTTTAATAGTTGTACATCGTCATAAGATTGCAAAGGCATTCAATGTTAAAGTGCCTCCCACGTCCCACCACACACACACACACACACACACACACACACACACACACACACACACACACACACACATACACACACACCTGACAACATTGCTGACATAAGTTAAGAATAAAAGGCTAATGGTATTAGGAGACTTTAATGTTAATTGGGTAGGTTTGCTTAAGTATGTCATTAGCAGATTCCTGCAGTTTAGCAGTCTTGACTCGAGTGATAATTGCTAAACCACTACTGAACCTAACAGCTGAGACATTAAACCAAGGCCTCATTTACCTGTGTTGGTGGTACCTTGGGTGGGTGTACAGGATTCATGTTACATATTAAAAAAGAGTAGGGTAAGTTCCTGAGGTACTTGAGTATTATCGCAACCACATTCTAAACGACTCGCAGCAGATGTATTGTGGCAGCCCATCAAGCTATCGTTTCCTTTGGGAAAGAACATCCGCCTTTTTTAGGATGTAATGTTTAAAACACAAAGTATATAGCTATTGAACACATGAAGATGTTTTAAAATGTTATGCTAGTCAGCATGCAAGTCACACTTATGATCTTGATTTTTCTGACAAACTCCTGCTGATATTCAACTGTGCTTTCAGTTGACTTTTTCTTCCACTTCTTATGTTAACGCCATTTGATCATGGCAACGTTTTAAGCACTGTAACTCCTCGTGTTCTTCAGGGTTGTTTATAACAGAATAGAAAATATGTGTTAAAACAAGAAAGAAAGATGCTGGTATACCCCCTGAATGGTAATGCCATCAGGAGGTAGAAGTTTGCCGAGTTACATCAAGAATAGTTTTGGTTTCTGATGAACTGCATATCTTTCTAACACGGTTACACATACCTCCAAAACTCAGAGTTCAACACAACTGCCCAAAAACAAAACATAATAGTGGGGGGCAGGGTAGATAAAAGAAAAAAAACAGGCACAGACTTTTAGACATTGCTGGTACAAACTTGGAAAGCTGCTACAATAACACGGTTTGTGTTATCATGCATTTTCTTGAATGATAAGAAGTCTACATTTAAAGGTATATCGTTACTTAGGCACTTCAATCCTCAGATTGCCAGAAAAACAAATATGTTATTAGGGGAAACCCCCCCAAAAATTGAGGACTTCAATCCTCGACCTCTGCCAGAAAGCAAAACACTTTATTAGGAACAACCTGAAAATTATGAGGTGAACATCAGCACATTCTGCGAAATTATGGAAAAGAGAGATGTCGTTTAGAATGTGGTTGTGGCAATATGCAAGTACCGTTCTTGATGCCCTGGCCAAATTTCCTGTAGTAGAAGTACCACCTCAAGTCTCCCCTGAAAAGAGACTACTGGTCTATTTGGATGAATCCGATCAACAGAGGATAGGTAAATGAATAAATGTTTTTCTTTCGGCTTTTCCCAGTTAGGGGTCACCACAGCGGACCTCTGGTGTGCTATAAATAATCACAGAATATTTGCAGTTCTTGTACAGCATTCCCACTTCTCTTTGCAATTGTTTCCCTTTGCTACCTACATGGACACTTAAGGCTTTCAAGCCATTGTGCAAAAATATCATTAGCAAAAACATGTAAAGTACTGCAGATGAAATTCTGCTATTGTAACTACCAAAATGTTGGCTGGATGTCAGCTTTTTCATTCAGATAACCCCCAGTGTAGTTCTTGGTAGCTGTTGATACTTTCTACAATCTGCTATTATTACTACAAGATAGACTTTACTTGGAAGGTACCATAGCTTGCTCAGGAACTGGGTTTAAAGGAAAGCCAGCCCAACAAATCAAGTTAAACTTAATCTATTCAAGCATGTAAAAAAAATAGAGAAGGCTAGCTACTAATACTTTCAACAGCTTTATACATTAGGTAGTTCCAGGAACAAAAGCTGGGCAGTCCACAACTGTTGGATCACTATTAAACAGTGGAATGCTGATAAGTAATTTCCTAAAACAAGCAATAAGTAGTTTAAAGGTTCTAATTTTTGCCCTGCTACTAACAGTTAAATTATATAATATTGACCCACAAACAATAACCCTACTCCTTTATCAGTATCTGTAATGTCCACATTTTCTCATTAGAACAGTCAATAAACATGCAGTTGAAATGTCACTGAGTGATGTATACAACTTTACAAGCATGTTCTTTTACATCCCCCCTGACTGCTGCATGTCGGTCAGTTCATTTTATCAGGACTCCTTACGCACATTTTTAATGCAACACTAAACCAGTTTTTCAAGGACTGTAGCAAATGGACAAGTATTTGCAATAACTCTATAATGACTTGCAGATTTGGGTTAGAAACTTTTTGTAGTGAGCTAATAAGTAAATGCTTAAAACTAAGACAATTGTCCATTTGCTACAGTTCATGAAAAATTAGATTACTTGCAAACTATGGGTTACAGCACCAAATATGACTTTATTTCAGCCATCTTGCCTTTAGACTTAAATACAACACCATCACAGTGACTTAATATTTGACAGACCAATGCCTTAGCATAGAAAAAGGTGAATTAGCAGGAGTATATTTGTAGACTGCAGACATGCATTTTAAAATGTGAATCGTTGCTTGGGTATGTCTCAAAATAATAAACAATATTAGTTTTCCTGCAGAAGTACTGCCGTTGTTTAACTTCTGTCTTTCTGACCGGACCTTTGTGCAAACAAAATACACACACTTACACTGACATTGTTACTACCTCAAAGGAGATAACACTAGGATCAGTCTTGAGAATGTTGGTATTTTACCATATAGTCATTTACAAGAAAACATAGTCATAGCAATAGAACAAAGGGGTAACTAAAGAAAGTCATATGGAACAAAAGATCATTTGTTGTTAAATTTTATAATGGAGAATTGTAAGACGGGGAATAATCTTAAGTACGTCATGGATAGATTACAAAAGTCATTTGACAACCTCCCACATTCATGGATAAAGGGATGTTTACAGATGTGTAAGATGCATCCTATATTGATCAATTAAATTGGAATGACAACAAAACAGTGGCAAACCACTTTGTAACTAAGCCATGATAAACGACAATTTATTATCCCAGGGATAAACATTTAAAGGGAGATATTCTAGAGTAGCTCTGTAACCACTGCTCATTTGTCTTGCACTTAACCCATTAAGCTATCTACTTAACAGATTAGGTTATGATTACAATTTGGCTCCCAGAAAACAACAAAGTGTAAAGACTTTTAATCTTCTGTGATGCCCGTGCACTGGCTCAGCAATCAAGGAGCCTCAATCCTCACCACTAACACCAGTGATGGGTGTCCATATAGGGAAAGGAATGCACAAACAGTAAAGTACAATTTCCCTTAAGAGCACACCGAGACTACAGTCAGTCTGGTGCTGGTTTCTCCCTTTCTCTCCAGGTCCCCAATAAGACTCCCCACTGGCACAGCTATAGGGTCCAGATCTCCAGCCTTGTGGGCAAACTAAAACCTCCAGCACACACTCTGTCCAACCAGTGCTTCGTGTCCCTGCTCAAGTAGCTGACACACACATACTTTGAGATAAGAGTTGTATACAACCACGCAGATACTCCTGCGGAAGGCTGGCACAGGTTCTCCAGCTTTGCCCCTTTTACCCAGACTATACGGTAGAAATCACTGCCACCACCCAGCTAATATGTATCGGTTACTCCAAAGGCCCTTATGAAAGGGTGTCCAATTATACTGTGCAATATTATTATCCAAATGGTAAGTGCGACTGAACAGTCAAGACTTATTTGAAGTGACACGTGGTACAGTATCACTGTATACATGCAATATACTCTTAGAGCTTAAGTTATCTCAACACAAAACAGCCACAGTTGAAAAGTTAAAAAATATTTAATAATAAGTAATAAAGACACAAGACAATACTTCTTGCTACAAAGTGCTAGTCAAGAGTTCAGAGATCACAGAGAAATACTTAAAATAATGCAGTAGGAACGTTCGGACATCAACAAAGAAACTCACTTAGAAATAGCTAGGAATTAGGAAGATTAGACTAAGGGAAAACACAGTTCTAAAATTCTACTTACATATAGACACAGGCAGAGTGGCAAGTTGGATGTTCTCAAGACAAATGCTCTAATGCTGTCATTCTTTCTGTCCTCAAATTGATAATACAGTACTATTGATTCATAATTGGTTAATAGCCCTTGATCTTGCAGCTGGTCAGGAAGCCAGAACAATAAAATAAATTATACATGCAAATTCTAGCCATTAACTCTGGCTTCAAAACAATAGGCAGAATGCCTTTATCTAGACCTCTCGACTCTGAGTTTTGACATCAAAGAATTGACTTATCAGCTTTGTTACAGCAGAGTGCACTGTTACATTTTTGCAGTTCCACATTTAACACCATTTTTTCTCATTTAAGAGAACAAGCTTGTGGCTTAGAATGCTGTCATTTGCAAATATTAATATATGTGGCTAGGCTGGCAGCCTTCA
This sequence comes from Protopterus annectens, assembly GCF_019279795.1. Taxonomy (NCBI): domain Eukaryota; kingdom Metazoa; phylum Chordata; order Ceratodontiformes; family Protopteridae; genus Protopterus; species Protopterus annectens. Next base: position 655,580,833 of record NC_056735.1, read on the forward strand.
CCTATCTTCACATCTTCTTTTTGTGAATGATTAAAAATTGTATAGCTGATCAGATAAGGATCTGGAAGTACAACTGAAACCGGTCAAAACTTTCTCAGATGATAGAATGTCATCCGGCCTTGATAAATGTGCAAAAGCAACATTTAAAGCAGGAAAGCTACAGTATCAAGAAAATATCAGTCTGGGACTGGAATATAATATAAAGGAACTTGAACAGGAGGGAGTGTATAAATACTTGGGAACTAATGAAGGATCGACAGCAAAACATGAACAAATGCAAATAAAACTCTGTAAGGAATATTATAGAAGACTAAAATTAATACTGAAAACAGCCCTGCCATCTAGGAACAAAGTCTAAGCTATAAACCAATTTGCTCTTCCTCTTCCAACTTACAGTTTTGGGGTGATTTTGAGTGGCCCCAAAAGGTATTGTATCAGTTGGACAGGAAAACAAGAACAAGGCTTCATGCTTACCAAATTATTTAAAAATAAGTGTATACCAAGATTATATATTCCTCTTTCTGAAGGAGGTATGGGCCTCCTCAAAATTGACTTGCATATATAGATCTGCAATGATAGGACTACATACATATATGCTGACTAACCAGATTCAAACATAGTGAACGTTTTAAAACATGAAGCAAACAAGTCTAAGATGACTTCTCTTTTTAGTTTAGCAGAAGCATTTGGTGTCAAGCAGGAATGGAAATTAAACCACAGGTAAACAAAAATTGGGCAGCAACTGAATTTGTCAAAAAGCAAAAGAAAGAGAATATAAGGAGAAAGATCAGATCAGAAGGCAAGAAATGCAAAAAAGCCATAAATATAGTTGCAAGTGCAGAAAAGTCCTGGAACGACATAGATCAGGATCTGGTGCAGGAATGATTAGAAGAGATGAATTTAAGATGAAAGTTTATTATTGGCGGCCCAGGATAGTGGACTGCGTACATGTTTGTTTACAAAGTCCACTGAATATGTGGGAGAAATAGACAAATGCAGGTTCTGTAAAACAGAACTGGAAACAGTCGCACATCTAGTTGCTGGGTGTGATACACTAATGGCATAGTGCCTGCATGCTTAAAATGTGGCAAGACTGTTTTTATTGGGGATTGTGCAAACATTACATTATTGAAGTAGCTAAAAAGAATTGAAACATAGGTTCATAGGTTCATACTAGGCTATCTGCCCTAGGGCATTTATAAGCCTAGCCAGAGTGTGTTTGGCTTTCGCCACCCATTTTAAATTAATTTTGCTATGCCCTTTTTCGAAGTTAGTATACTGTGCCTCTGTCTAACAATGACACAGAAGTGATACCCGGGGTAAACCTACTATCTCCCATCCACTCATCAAGATTCCTCTTGAAGAGAGTCAATGAGGGACTCTGCCTAACCTGGACTGGGATTTTATTCCAGAGTGAAGGGAGCCTCTGGGTTATGAATCTGTTCCTCCAGCATGTCCTATTTATTTCAGTGCTGAGGTTCAAGTCTCTCGAGTGCGTAGCTCGATGGGATTTGGATTTTCTGAGGTGCAGCATGTCCATTAATTCCGGGTTGGACATGGCTTTATACGTCAGGCACAGATCGCCTCTGAGCAGGTGGTATGCCACTGAGTAGAGCTGGAGTTTCTTTAACCAGGCAGCATATGGCATCTGTTTGAGCCCTTTGATCCTCTTGGTGAGGTACTTTTGGGGTCTTTCCAGTTGCTGCAGGTGTCTGGTAAGGTACATCCCAAAAGGGGCATTGTACTCAATTATGGGCCTGATGAGGGATGAGTAAAGAGGCACGATGACCTCCCCTGATCTAGATGTGAATCTCCTCATGATTAGGTGGGCTATATAAAATGTTTTTCTAACCACTTTGGCCACGTGGTTGTCAAATGAGAGATTGCTATCAACTTGGGTCCCCAGGTCCCTAATTACTTCTTCCATACTTAATGGATTACCACCTATGTGGTAATTTGTGGGCACTTTGTTTTTGCCAAAGGGGATGACTATACACTTCTTGGCGTTTAGCTTGAGGCCATGGCTCTGGCACCAGTTGTCTGTTTCTATGAGGCCCTTTTGGAGGATGCTTGCGTTGGCTGGAGAGTCGATTATAGCGCCCAGTTTGCAGTCATCTGCGAACTTGGTCAGCCACAGCCCTTCCGTGTTGGCCTGTACCTCCGAGAAATATATACCGAACAGGAGAGGTCCCAGGACTGAGCCTTGTGGGATGCCACTTGTAACTGGTTTGGAGTCTGACATGGCTCCAGCAATTCTAACCATGTGGGTTCTGTCCTTGAGCCAGTTTGCAACCCATCTAGTGACATAGGAGTTTATATTTAAGCTGGTGAGCTTGTCTATAATGCCAGAGTGGGGTATTGTATCGAAGGCTTTTGCGAGGTCCAGGTAGGCTGTGTGGACCACCTTCCCCTCGTCAATGGCCTTGGTAACTGTTTCAAAGAAATCGACCAGGTTTAAGAGGCAGGATCTGCCCTTAACAAAGCCGAACTGGGTAGGATCCAGTGTCTGTAGGTCCCCAATATCTTTTTTTAATGAGGTCCATGATGATCCTTTCCATAGCTTTGCAGACCAAGCTAGTCAGGCTTATGGGGCGATAATTTCCAGGATCCGTTGAGGCACCACCTTTGTGGAGAGGGACCACTGTTGCTGTACGCGACTCTTTGGGTACATATCCTGTGGTAAGGCTGAGATTGAACAGTAGTTTTATGTTTGGGTTTAGCTCTTCTTGGAGTTCATGTAGGATGCAGCCCGGGACACCGTCTGGTCCCATTGATGCTGTGTTTTTTGCTTTGGAGAGGGCGGCTTTTACCCGAGCATCTGAGATGTCAGGGGGGCAGCACTCTGCTGGGATAGATATTTGCCCTTTTGGTGGGGGGGGGGAGAAGTTTGCACTGAACCTGTCAGCTAGGATGTTGGCAATGTCTGTGGGTTCGGTGTATTTTTTGTCATTTTGGACCAATTCTGAGCATATCTGGGAATTCCCACCCAGGTTCCTAACATAACTAAAGAAAGCCTTGTGATTATCCTTAGTGTCCTGTGCAATTTTTCTCTCAAAGCTGGCCTTAGAGGATTTTATGAGTGCCCGTAGTTTTTTGCTAACACTGATCAGAGATGCCTTCCCTTTTTGGGATTTTGCTCTATCATGTAGTAGCTTCCTCCTCCTTCTATTGTATAGTTTGTTTATGGCTGGGGTCCACCAGACAGGACGTCTGCCTTTGGAGGATTGGGTTTTGGTTTTATTTGGGATTGCATGATCCATGCATTCCTGAAGGTGTTCCTAGAATGCGTTTTATAAAGGATTCTGCGGTCTGGGCCGTATTTTCCACAGGCCTGGGGGCTTTGAAGGATTCCACCTCGGTTTTGAGGAGTTTGAGAAGTTTTTCACTGTGGTTTTCTGGGCAGGGGGTGGGGTCGGAATGTGAATATCCAGTGAGATTATTTTATGGTCTGATCTTACCAGTGAGGGATATACTTCTGGTCTGGAGCATAGAGTCCCCATGTTGGTGATGATCAGGTCCAGTATGTTTTCCCCTCTTGTGGGAGTGGTAACAAGTTGTTCCATAGTGTTTGAGTTTTTAAATTCTAGGAACCTTTGAGCTAGGGTGTTGGAGCTAGAGTAATGCTCCCAGTCTATGTTTGGGTAGTTGAAGTCGCCCAATATAATGGTGTTTGGAGAGACCTTCATATTTTCCAGTGTTCTCAGGAAGGCCGAGTGGGGTTCCTGGGTTTGGGAGGGTGGTCTGTAGCAGGCCATAAACTGGAAGGCAGTATTACCCACTGTTAGTTGCACATGGATAGTCTCTGATGCTTCATGCTGTGCCACCAACCTGGAGGTGTGGGTATCTTTGACGAATATTGTTACTCCCCCTCCTTTTCTGGGTTCGGTCCAAGTTTTGGGGCCGAAAAGCATGGTATGAGGTATAACCTGGCAGTGCTGGGGTGCTCTCGGGAGCCTTGAACCAGGTTTCTGTTACTGCACAGATATCGATGTTCTCCATGCTAAGGAGAGTTTCGAGTGCATGCATCTTGAGGTTTAGACTTCTGGCATTGAGTAGCATTACTCTTAGTTTCTTATCCCTTGTGATACCTATGGAGGTGGGTTTGTCTTTTGAGCCTTGCCTAAAAAAGGCACTATGGGGGTGGCAAGAGCCTTTGCCAATATCCGAAAGCCCAGGGGTGACGGGTGCAAGCTGTCCCTAGCGAAGTATCGTGGCTTGTCGAGCATGTAATCCCAGGCTGACAGGCATTGGATCCCCTTTGAATGACACCAATACTTAAGCCAATTGCTGAAATTGATCATCTTGTCTTCATATTGTGGCATCATTCTTGGTGAGGGTAAGATGCTACTCAAGGTCAGGGTCATACCGGCCTGGGCCACATGCTCAGAGTGCTCCTCTATGTCTCTCTTCATGTACTCCAGGGAGGTACGTCTCAGGTCATTCACACCAGCATGGACAATGACTGAGTCATATTTGTACTTGCCTTGGAGTGACCTGAGTGCTTGTGTTATGTGGCGGATCCTAGCGCCCGACAGGCAGCTCACCATGACCTTCTCCTTGTTCAGCCTGGTGAGCGGGATGTCAGTGTGCCTGACGATAGTCACCTATTACAAGTGTATCAGGTCTGTTTTTTAGCCTTAAGGGCTGTGACTGTTCAGCACACTGGCTTTGTGAGCTGTGTGTTGCACGTGTTTTGTTTTGGGGTAGCGGTTGCTTGGGTGTCTGCTTTGGAGGTCTCTGCTGCTTAGGCAGATTTTTATTTAGAGCCTCCGAGTATGTTTTTGTGTGTTTGTGTTTGGTTTGCTGTCGTGGTAGGTCTATGTGCGACTGGAATTGTAGTGAGTGTGATTTCCTTCTCCTCCTGACAGGTTTCGCCAGTACTGAGTTGAGAGATCTTAGCCTCCAGTTTGGCTATATGGTTGCATCTCTCACATGTGTTGGAATTTGTTGGGAGGAGGAGAGGGTTGTCTGTGTACATGAGGCAGTTGTAACATTGCCTCAAGATTCCCAGATTCACCAGCTGGACTGGAGAGGAGATTGACAACTGGACATGCTAGAATAGTATTGGGAATTCCTTTATAATTGAAAAAAAAGGGCCAATGGGGAACAAGGTACTCAAGGGGAGTTTGTGAGGGTGTAGTGCTTTTAATTTTTTAGTGCTGACTTATATAATTGCTTTAGTGAGCAAGTACCAGGTAACTTAAATGCAATGTGTTACAAGTAACTTAAATGCAAAAATGACAAACAGTAACTTTCTTTCAATTGAAACAAGGAAATAAGTACAGTAAGCAATGCAGATGTCACTAGGGATCCACAGAAGCGCTGAAAAGCCACGTTTTAGGTGGAATTAGCGTTTCATGGAAATAACAAGCAAACAAGCATACAAAGTTAGATTCAGCAGGCCTGGATCTAGTCTATGCTACAGCAAACAAGGTGTACCAATTTCAGTAAGAAACAGTTCAAATATGCCGGCACTATAAGCCTTTAACCAGAAATTCCCAGCTCAGAAGGGCAGAGTCCAGCCTCTCCTCCCACAAGAGTGCAGACCACGAACCTTCTTAATGTAAGATAACTGGCCTGAAGCCCAAGTGCTTAAACCAGAACTAATACACTTTTAGAATAACAGACACTAAGCCCTCAATCAGCAGTTCCCAACTTAGAAGGATGTCCTGCCACCACAGTGCAGGCCACAAACCTTCCTAATGTAAAACATGAGCAATAAAGCCTTATAGAGAATAATAAAGTTTATATCACATGGGAATACCCATTACCAACAGTTTAGAAAATAGATGTGAGAAAAACAGATATAGTAGTCCATGAAAAGAAGACAAGAGTAGCATTGATCATTTAAATTGATACACCCTGTGATTGCAGTGTCTATGTATTTAGAGACATACTTTTAAAATACGAGGATTTGCAGGCAGAAATGAGGGCAGTGTGGAGGAAGGATACCCAGACAGTTCTAGTAGGAGCAATGGGTCTCATAAAAAAGAATTTGTAGTCCTATTCAGATATGCTACTGGTACATGTAACTCCATATGGATTGCAGAAGGAGTCAATTCTGGGCACATTGTGGGTGCTGTGAAGAGCTCTTTTGGCTAACATCAAGGATCGAAACAAAACTAATTTTAAGAACTCTAATCCTACTTTGATTTAGGAATGGGGTCCTTTGTCATGCTATTAGAAACCCAAAAAACCTGGAGAAATTAAACCAAGGATCAACAGTAGGGTCAGTAGTGAAAATGTTGGTATTCTTAGCATTCATTGACATCCTGTGCTTCAGTCTACTTATCTCAGGATGTGTTCTGTAGTCAGATATTCTGATGCTTCTAAGAGCATGCAAGTTAAACGTAACCATGCAGAAGGATCTCACTGGTATGGAATTGGGTCTGCACAAACAAACTTTCGATAAACACTTAGAAATCTACAGTTATTATGTTTGGCACCCTCAAAAACTTGGCAGAACCACCCCATAATTAATTAATTAACTTTGATAATTCCGAAATTCCAGTTGCTAGTCATCATAAATACCTAGACATAACACTGGCTTGGACCATTTCCTTTATCGAATACAGAACTGCAACTTATTGTCAGGGCAGAGGGTGCAAAAGAAATGTTTGAGAGCTCCTTCCCTCTATCCCGATTTAAAAAGTGCATGCTTGATGCTAAAACATTTGCTTTTGTGAAAGAAGTGTTCTAGTTACCTGCAGTTCTAAACTCTGAATGTATGGTGAGACTTAAGAAAATATCTACTCAGTTAAGTAGTCCATGAAGTTAAGTTCCCACTCTTAGAGTAGAGGAATGTCCACTAAGGTCTGTTACATTCCAGGAAAGAAAGAAACTATGGCAGACTCAAGATTGGTACAGACTGAGTGAATCAGCAAAATTATTTAGACCTCCTAGAATTATACTGCTCATTTAGATAAATAATGGAAGATATGGAAATATTTTTGTCTGCATGTTCATATCCGTTATTTTATTCTGAGGGAGGATATGGTGACACTTCACATAGTATGTCTTCCTTAGCAGTGAAGACTGAACTTTTGTAAAAACAAATAGGCATAGAAGACAGAGAAATGCATAAAAATTTGAAGTTTGCTATTGTTCTTGAGCAGGAAGAGGATACCAGATTGAAAATTGAGCTGAATATACTGGGAATTGGGATACCAGGAAAAAAAAAATTATACAGACAGCTTATAAAGCATTTCTTCCAAACACCTAAGAACAAGGAACCCAAAACTTTAAGCATGCAAGAGGAAAGTACAAGGTTCTTTCTAAAATTTCCTCAGGAAACATGGTGAAATTTGGAGACTTTTGGATTCTGTTCCGTGTGGCCATGATTGTTCTCTAGGAGAAGAGAGACCTTCAGTGATCCATTATGCTGCACAGACAGGGAAGAATCAAATGCCGACTTCTATCTCCTGCACAACTGAAGGGAATCTGCCAGGAGGATCCGTGACCTTTTATAAACATTAGGATGCGGCTGGGGGGGGGTTGCAAGATCTATTGATGTCACAGTGCATTTGAAAACTGCATGTGAAGAAGAAACGTCTACAAATGTTAAATGTTAATGGACAGCAGAAAAGAACCAAGCCTTTCTTCTTTTTCAGAAAAAAAAAAAGACAGGACTGAACACTTGATCCAGATAAAAAGAAGCTAAATGTTTGACTGAACAATTAAGAATTCTCATGTACCCACTCTTTTTTTTTTTTTATTTCTTTATTTCTCTTCTCCATCTATTGCTTTTATATTGTGGGTCAGCAGTTTTTGATAAGAAACTGATCTTCCTTACAATAGTGAACTTTAGTTGATTGTATTGTATGGGCTTTGAAACTGTATGTGCATAGCATTGTATTATATGGACTTTGAAACTGTATGTGCACAGCATTGATTTGTTTTTAAATGTTTATTTTTGAAGGCAGTGGATAATGCATATACTTGAATTTGTATTATATTAGACTTTGATGGCGAGTGTGATGCCCCTGCACTGGCTCAGTAATCAATGAGCATCAATCCTCACCACTGGCAACAGTGAGGAACGTACACATTGGGAGGATTACAAGTACACACACAGTAGAGCACAATGTCTCTTAAGAGCACACAGAGATCACAGTCAGTCTGGGGCTATTTTCTCCCTGTTTCTCCAGATCCTCAATAAGACTTCCCAGAGGCACAGCTATAGGGTTAACATCTCAGTCGAGTGGCCAAGCGAAGACCTTCAGCACCGTCCAACCAGTGCTTCGTGTCCCTGCTCAAGTAGCTGACACACACACACACACACACACACACACACACACACACACTTTGAGATTTGATTTATATACAAACCCCCAGACACTCCTGGGGAAGGCTGGCACAGGTTTACTAGCTATGCCCCCTTCTGCCCACACTAAGGTAGCTATCACTGCCACCAGTCGGCTCTCAGCTACTCTAAGGCCCTTACAAAGGGTGATCAATCCTACTGTGTAATATTATCTAAATGGTAAGTGTGACCAAGGCTATTTAGGAGTGGCCTGTACAATGTCGCTTAATACATATGCAAGTACTCTCGGAGCTTAAATATGTCTCAAATATCGCCCACAAAGATATATTTAATAATAACTAAAAAAAAAGAAAATACTCAAACAACACAGTAACTGCAGAGTTCAGAATCACAGGAAATATTGTAAAACAACATTGCAGGATAGTCTCAAATGAATACAGAAAACATCTAAACTAATATTTACTATATTCCTTTCTATCTCTAAAGAAATAATCTGCTCTAAATCTTAGTTACAGAGCAACATGCAGGCAGAAGTGCTGAATGTATGTTTCTAGGTCCAAGACAAGATACAAGATGCACAGCCTTTCTCTCTGAGGGTGTTCTTAAATTAATATCACATATTACTGCTGGGTTAGCCTGGATGGCATCACTCTTTGTCACCTGCCTTCAGTTCCCAGGCTAACAGAAATTTAAAACAAAATTTAACATTTGTGTGTGAGATACATATCTCTCAGATGTTTGCCCAGAACTGGAAGTCATAAAACAGTTAACACTTTTACATTTGAAACCTAGTAATTATTTCTGTTTCAAGACAATAGAAAAAACTCTAGCTCTAGACACTGTGCCTGCTCTGAGCTGAAACTGAGAGATGACTTTCCAGTTATTTTTTTGAAGTTTTGCAAGTTAACTCTATATCTTCCAGCTTCTACTATTAAAATATACATTTGCACAAGTATATAGTTTATATACATTTTTGTTCCTTTCCAGTAGAGTACACTGTGGTTACATTCTTGAAGCTCAGTACATGTCCTACAAATGTAAGAACTGTATGTTAAGCATATGAATCATATTACTATTCACAAATGTCATGTGATTATTTGCAAAATTCCAGATAGCTGGACTCGCAGTATTTCCCTGGTATCACAGAGACTGAGAGTAAGCTGCACTTGCTGTTTAGCTGAGGAAGTTGAACAGCTGATTAAATTGTTAAGTCATCTCATGTAAATACTCTGTTTAGTTTACTATCCTTTAGCACTCCCTTCTCTGTTAAGAAATCATAATATTTGATAAAAATTTTGTTTTTTAGGGATTTGGATGTTAACTGGCTAGGTTAGATGAATTTACTTTTAACAGATACCACACAGAACTTGTTTATCAAAAAAGTGTTAAAAGACAAATGCATACACTAAGTTTATGCTGAATGTTGCCATTGCTCTACTATTTATAAGTTAACTTATTCTTGGAGACAACATGGTACCAGAATTAACCAGGAAGTTGGAGACAACATGGTACCAGAATTAACCAGGAAGCTGAAGATTGAATATATAACTGTCTGTTAGGGCAGGCAAAAAATGAACATGATTGTGGAAATTTCCAAGCACAGTCAATATTTCTATTGTTCTTTTGCGCGAGTGAACTGTGTGTGTGTGTGTGTGTGTGTGTGTGTGTGTGTGTGTGTGTGTGTGTGTGTGTGTGTGTATCTGATTATTTATTTATTTATATGTGTATATATATATATATATATATATATATATATATATATGTATATATACACATATATATGTGTGTGTATGATAGGTTTGCTATCAAAATCACAAATTATACAGAATAATCTATTCACATGAGTGACTCACAACACCGACAGCGGACTAGGTCAGTATGTCAAATGTTATGCCGTGTATTCAAATTTGTCATTATTCAACGTACTCTTTCCCCTGCACCTTTTACAACAGTAACTTAAGTTCTGTTTTTCAGCAGTACGAACATAACTGCACAACACTGAACTTCACATTTTTGCCTCCCTGCATCCCCCACACCCCTTGCAAATTATATATTCCAACTCTGAGATCGCACTATAGATGTTCTTCGTCTTCCCTTGCTGCAGTCCTGACAATTGGGTATAGTCCGCGTCCAGTCGGCCCGAATACCAGAGTAGTAGAGCTGGGTCGGTCATGGCGGCGTAGACTGGCGTCAGTAGTACAGGGTACTATGCATGACCGGCGTCATTTCCTCAGTCTTTTGCCGCATGGTCCGATGCAGAAGCAGTTTTGCGAGTGCAGGTTGGCGTTTCAGACCGAATACAGAGTTGGCTAACCCGTTGGGAACATTTTGGTTTTTCTTGCCTCAGTATTTAAGCGGATGTCAGAAAAAGTGAATAACTGTATTTCTTGTGGGAAGCAGATACGCATAAGGATTTTCATACATTGTGTATACCTTGTTTAGGGCCTGAGCACGGCGTGGTTGGTTGCCCTCTTGTGCTGGAGGCTTGATTGTGCTAGGTTAGTGTTTGAATTATAATATGCCGTCGGATGCTCCGGCCTGCTTCATCCAAAGCGCAAGCGCAAAGATAAAACAGTGAAGCCTAGGGGAGCCCGGATATCGGTCCTTTGGAAGGCTCAGGGGCGGAGGTTTTGCCAGGAGTTTCAATGGAGTCTCAGGCAGATACTTTACTGTTACAGGATGTGCCCTCTCAGGAGGCAGGCCAGGCTGAGGGGCTTCTCAGGTAACTGTTCTTCCCTCTCTTCCCAAGGTAGTTAGGGCCTCTCCTTCTGTTGCCAAAGCTTCTTTAGAGGTAGGCCAAGTTCAGTTTCTGTGGGGCTTCTCCTAGCATTTCGGGCTCTGTGCCTAAGAAACATATGCTCAAAATGGCAGAAGATTTGATTACTCTGATTAGAGGTTCTATGCCCCACCTGATAAGAGGCCTAGGGTGGAACAGGAGTTTGATAGTTTTGAACAGTGTTCACAGGCTTAGCTGGGGAAGACTTGCAAGAGTTTCCTACTTATTCAGATTCTGATGTGGATGATTCCACCCTTGGCTTCTCCTCCTGAGGATTTTTCATTTTCAGAGACTCTTCACTCCATGAGGGAGCACTTTAAATGGGAAGGCCAAGATTACTCTGACTCTAGAAAAGGCTTAGGGAATTCTTGTTTTGCCTCAGCATAGGCCCTTAGCTATTCCTCCTGTGTTGAATGTGGTGGAGGATGTTTTTGCAGAGGCTTCTCTGAACCCTGACTCCTTGCCTCCTGCTCCTGTTAAGCCTGATAGGTATTATAGGGCTCATAAGTATTTGTTTAAGAGTCCCGGACCGAAACTGTTTCTCAGCCTAAAGGTGTTAAAGCTTCTGTGGTTAAAAATCCTGTACCCTCTGATAACGAGGCAAGGGCTTTGGATAGGTGGGGTAAGAAGGTATATACTTCTTCCACTTTGGCCATGAGGCGTTGAATTGTCAGTTTCATATGCTGAAATATCAGAATTATCTCCTTTCACAATTGAAATCTAAGGTGGATGCTTTGGCGGAAGGTATTGAGTGTAAAGAATTGCTGGATTTGGTTCATGTGTCTGAACAAGTGGGTAAGCATTCTTTGCAGTGTGGTTTTGATGCTGTTCAGGCCTCCTCGAGGGTGGCTGCTACTAGTTCTGTTCTTCGCAGACATGCATGGTTGAAGGATCAGAATTTAGCTGAGCATGTTAAGACCAGGATTTTGGATGCTCCTTTACAGTCTGATGTGTTGTTTGGACAGCCTGTGGAAGCAGTTTTAAAGAAAATGGAGGACAAAGCTAAGTCTATGCAGACTGTTAAAGATTTTTTGCAGGTGCAGCCGTTTAGTAGAAATTGGCCTGCTAAGGGGTGGACATATCCTGCTTATGGTGCCCAGTCTTAGGTCTAGGCGTGGTAGGGGCAGGGCTCAAGGTTTGTTTAGGCCTAGATCAGACAGTTCACCTGCTCAGACTTCTGGTGAGGGCAGGGGTCAGTCCTTGCAGAACCAATGACCTGCCTTTTCAGCTGCCAGTGGACTCTCGTCTGGCAGCTCCTTTAGGAGGAAGATTGTCTCTTTTCAAAGAAAATTGGGATTTAATCACTCAAGACAGATGGGTGCTGGATATCATTCATCACGGTACAGATTTTATTTCCACACAATGCCCCTTTCAAAGGCATGCCAGATGTTCCTCCTCCACAAAGAAAAGAGGCTCACAAGCAAGTTTCTCAGTTACTCCAGATAGCTATTCAGCCAGTCCTTTATTCTCGCCTGTTCCTAGTGCCAAAGAAGGGGAGCACGTGGAGACCAATTTTGGATTTATCTATCCTCAACACTTATCTGGACATTCCCAAGTTCAAGATGTTGACGTTACAGCAACTGTTACCTCTGCTGGGCAAGGATCACTGGATGGTAACTTTGGATCTCAAGGAAGCTTACCTTCATGTGCCCATAAGGCTAAGTTGCAGAAAAGATTTTCATTATCAGTTCTCTGCATTGCCCTTTGGCTTATCTAGTATTCACAAAGGTTCTGGCTCCAGTGATAGCTTACTTCAGGCTTCAAGGCATTCAAATTTATCCTTACTTGTTCTGGCTCAAGAAAAGGAACACCTTCTACAGCATCTGGAATATGTCATAGCAGTGCTAAGATGCCTAGGGTATTCTGTGAACGAAATAAAGTCCAGTCTAGTACCCTCTCAAGACATGTGCTTTCTGGGTGTGAGACTGAATACAGCAGCCCAGATGGCCTTTTTAACCCCGGACAAACAAAAGAGTCTGTCACTTTACTTCCATCAACTATCTCATCAGTCCGTGCTGACTGCAAGGACAGTCCTTCAAGCATTAGGGTTCATGGCATCTTGTATTCTGGTGCTTCCCAATGCCAAACTGCATATGAGGAAGCTGCAATGGTATCTCAAAAATGTATGGACACAGCACTGCCAAGATTTGGACACTGTCATTCACATAATACCTTGCCTTCAAAAGGAATTCTTGTGGTGGGCTCAGGAATGTCACCTAAACAAGGGACTCTCTGTGACCCGAGTCAGATTTTAACGACAGATGCCTCGGACACTGCTTGGGAGCTCATCTAAATGGAAAGTGGATACAAGACAAGTGGCCTGCCAGACTACAGCATCTACATATCAACATGAAGGAGATGTTAGCAGTCCAGTTTGCATTGATGGCGTTCAAGGAGTTACTTCTTCCAGGGCAGGTGTTGATTCTGACAGACAACACAACTGTCATGTGGTACATCAACAAGCAAGGGGAACACATTCTTATCCTCTATGCAGGCAAGCAATGATTTGCAACTGACTCTTCAGGCAAGGTTTCTGCCAGGAGCACAGAACTCCCTAGCAGATGTATTAAGCAGACATATCATGGATCCCGTGGAAACTGGATCTTCATGTATTTCAGAAATTGACAGTGTCATGGGGAACTCCAGACATAGATCTGTTCGCTTCTCCACTAAACCACCAGCTGCCAAAGTATTGCACAAAGGGGTTTCATCACACAGCTTGGAAAGTGGATGCTCTGTCTTTCAGTTGGAAAAACCTTCATGTCTATGCCTTTCTTCTTCCAAAGGTATTACTAAAGGTCAGACAGGACAGGCCAAGGATGATTTTGATAGCTCCAGATTGGCCTCGGCAACACTGGTACCCACTTCTAAGGAGTCTTGTAAAGAAGCCTCCATGGCCTTTACCTCTGATTCCTCATCTGTTATCTCAGAAGGACGGTCATCTGCTCAATGTCAAGCTTCAATCTCTTCATCTCACAGCTTGGCATATTCTGTGTTGACGATGGTAGGTCTCAGCTTCCTCAACAAGTTTTAAATGTGATTATGGAAGCTAGAAGGCCTAGTACTAGGAAAAATGGAAGAGATTTTTATTTTGGAGTACAGCAAAGAATTTGGAGATTTCAGTGCCTAATTTGAGTGTGGCTCTTCAATATCTTACTGAATTATTGGACAAAGGTTTGTCTTTCTCTTCCATAAAGATTCATGCTGCAGCAATTTCAGCTCACTATGATTGTGACCCACCTTTGTTTATCCTTTGTTCAAGCAGTTTCTTAGAGGGGCAAAGAATATAAGACCCGCTCCTACTCCTGCTTGGGATCTCAATTTTGTGTTGGAAAAACTTACTCTACAACCTTTTGAGCCTGCAGCTACTGCTGAATTGAAATATTTGTCATGGAAGACTGCTTTTCTGTTGGCTATTACTTCTGCAAGAAGGGTGTCTGAGTTGCAGGCCCTTATGGCAGTAGAGCCCTTTTGATTTTCCATAAGGACAGGGTATCATTACGTACTAATCCTTCCTTTATGCCTAAGGTGGTTTCTAGTGTGGCTTTAAACCAAACTATTCATTCGTTTTTGCAGATCCTCAAAATAAAGGGGAAAAGATTTTGCACACTTTAGATGTACACAGGCAATTCGTTATTATTTGAGCAGGACTAAAGATTTTAGGCAGTCTCAGCAGTTACTTGTTTCTTTTGCTTTGAGTTCACAGGGCAAGCCTGTGTCAAAACAAACTATTTCTAGGTGGATTGGCTTTTGCATTGCATTTTGTTATTCCCATCATGGCAAACAGGTTCCAGCTGGGATTAGGCCTCATTCCACTAGGGCTACTGCCACTTCAACAGCATTTCTAAGGGGTGGCAACTAAGGATATTCTGGAAGCAGCTACTTGGAGTTCAGTGCATACTTTCTCTAGGCATTATCACCTGCCTATATACTCTAAGTCTAGAGCTGGTTTTGCCACAGCTGTTTTACAAGGCATGTTGTCAGCTCCTGCTACTTTATAATTTGCCAGCCTCCTTACCTCTGCTTTGGGATTCTACCCAATTGTCAGGACTGCAGCAAGAAGAACATAGTACAGTTTTGTACCTACCATAAATGTAGATGTTCGAGGATTCCCTGCAGTCCAATTTACCCTCCTCCTTCCCTCTGTGTTTCAGGGTGGTTGTGTAGGTGAGTTTACATGCTTATATTTTTGTATATATATTACTGTATATATTGTACATGTTTTTGGTGCAGGTTGTTTTGGGACTTGTCTTTTGGGTCTTCTGACATCTGGGGCAAGAAAAGACTGAGATTAGTACCCTGCGCCATGACCGCCCAGCCTTATACTCTGGTATTCGGGCCGACTGGGACGCGGACTATACCCAATTGTCAGGACTGCAGCAAGGGAATCCTCGAACATCTACATTTATGGTAGGTACAAAACTGTACTTTTTTGTTTGACTAAGCATTAAGTTACCTTTGATGGAATAATTTTTAAAAAAGTTAAATTGGTGATTATGGAAGCACCATCCCCCTCTCCCCTACCATTTACAAAGAAATTTAAAGCTTTGGGGACACAATTTCCCCTTTCATGTGCTAATCTTTTTGTGGTTCTTTTTGAATTGAACTATTGTCTGTACAACATAGTTTTACGAAAATTGCATCAGTAAATATATGAATATATTGGTTTAAATTTTTTTTTGTTCAGGGGACCCCACATAGACTCATGATGTTTTTATTGAAGTCTGTGAGAATAGGTTTGGCCTGACTTTTTCATATTGTATTTATCATATTAGGACCACATTCTTAAATTTGTCATTGACTTTGGATTCTGTGTAAGAAAGCAGAGAGTATGTTGTATAGAAGACCCGTTTCCTCTTAAAATACTTTGCATGGTAACGGCTGCCATCCTCCTAATTTCCTTTTCACTCTGTTCTGAAGTACCTCTTGGAGAAGGGAGATAAGATAGTACTTGAACAAATTTCCTAGGTGAAGCTGGAGATGGTTTTACATAGTTAGCCAACAAAATAAGGAAAGGAAGCTTTTTGTAAAGCTTTTCTGAATTTTAAGTAAAAGTAACAGTTTTAGTCCCAGAGAGTTGGTTACCAGAGAAATATCAGGCTTAGATAAACAGATTTATTTTGCTATAAATTTTCCTTCATTCAGGCTTTTCTATCTCATAAATAGAGAAGTTGACGAGAATGTAATTTAAAAGATGTAGAAATATTTAAAACTTCTTTGTTAGACATAATTTTGAATGTCCTAAACTGGAGTTTGTTGCTAGTACTGATGTTAACCAATGAAGTACTGTGTGGGGAGCTTGTAACATTTGCAAGTATATAGTTTAGACGTTTGAAAGAATTAATGGAGTAAAATTTTGATGTTCATGGTTATTAAAGCTTCAGTGTACAGTATGTAATGTATGTTTTCATGCTATTATTTTACATTGGTGAGACTGCTAGAAAATGTGTTTAGGATTAAAAAAAAGGAAGGCAGTCTCTGTCATTTCATTTTAATAATGTACATAAAGCATGTTTTTCTTCTCTTCGAGTTACAGTATTGGAACATGCAGAGTGCATATTTAGATGTAGTGTATCTCCAAAAGATTGACAACAGAAAGTGTTAACATTTGGTACTCTTAAATGTAGAGTTCTGAATACAGAAATCAGAAATTAATTGGAAGTGTTTGGTTAATTGTTTTTTATTGTTGTTCTGTTTTTATTGGATGTATGCGTTTTATATTGATGTTTGATTTTTATTTTGTTCTTAATCTTTTAGAAGACATGTTGTCGAGACATCACTCCAACAGAAAATAACTTTGTTAAAGTGTTGTAAATTTTAGTTTTGTAATTTTTTTTCTATTTTTTAAAATGATTAGCACCTAGTGTAAGATACTTTGTGGAATGAAGACAGCCGACGATGGTCAGATTTTAAACCTGTATACCAAATAAATCTAGGTAAATCAATAACTGTATAAGCATGGGGTAAAGTAATGTTTGTCCTCTAGACATAAGAGATCTATACCAGATATTGGTTTGTTGCTACTGCTTTTTCTGTTGGCAGTGTCTGTTTTCAAATATTTTCACACTCTACTGTAGACGGACTTTGTTTTTTCAGATAGACTATTTTCATTTTCAGCCAGGGGCTGTACAGAATAGAGATAATAGGAAAGTAGTACACAATATTTTTAAAGGCATCTTCACCCTGCTGCCTGCCAGTCATTGGCCTGTTCCTGGCCAATTGTCACATTCATTTTCGGTCACCAAGGAGAGGGTTGACTGGGAGGGGCCATCATTCAGACGGCCATCAGAAGTGGGTTTGAGAGTATTTTTCCTATACCTTAGTCCCTGCATGCATTTGGCAAAGTCTGGAGTAGGGGACTTGAGGGGCACTCCCTTTAAACAGTCTCACCCCTACCCTAAAAACAGTAGATGTGCTTTCCCAGTCTCCATCACACACACAGTTCCTCCATTGCTGGAACCACTAATTGAGCTACCTAGGTTTCATTCAAGGCTACATCCATGAATGTTATAGAACCAGGCTAGTGCAAACAAAGATTGAGTTGCAAGGAAATTTTAAACAAGCAAATGTACAATATCAGGCTTAAGTGAGTATTGAGGCATGAAAAAATGTTGAAGGAAATTTGTATGTACACAGTATGTACAATATTTACACATTTTACAGGTTATTTGTGGTATGGGAGTTTGGATAGGATGTTATGAATGTGACAGCATTTGGAGAATAAGTGGGCAGATGAAAGCAAGTTAGAAGAGGTTGCAGCTAATTCAGAATAGAGTGAGGGGAAGGTGGAAGTGCAGCAAGGGTAGGGGGAAGGCAGACTTTAGAAAGAATGTTAGCCCTAGAGTAATACTGGAGAATTTTGAATGATACTGGATCGCTAAAAGGGTTTGCAAAAGAAAGTAAATCAATACGGGTAGAGACAGAATGTAGCAAATTCTACATGATCCTTCTGTAGGAAAGCATTTTGCTTTGCCAGAATGTATCTTTCAATGAACCTAAGTTGTTAGAGGTGTAATACTGGCATGTTTTCTATAATGTATTTTGGGAGCCCTCCATGTTTGATTCAGTCGTAGGTTCATTTGTAAGTACTACACTTCTACAGACTGCTGTAACCCTAGCCAATAACCAGAGGTCAGAATCGAACCCTGTGCCTGTGAAGTAAAGACCTTAACCATTATGATAACCCTTCCCAAATCAAGCAAGACTTGAAGGAAATATGTGACTGAATCTAGTCAGGTAAGATTAGAATTTCTTCATATTTATTTTTAATCGGTGTAGCTAAAGTAAACACACTAAGCAGAAATTGAAAGACTGTTCTTAGATCTTAATGTTGGCTACTAAAAAAAAAAAAAATCAATTACTGGAAAATAGAAACGAGGTGTAATCTGTAAGTGATGTAAAATTATTGTCTGAAATGCAAGATCTGGAACTAGTTACACAGAATTGGAGTCTTGAACAGAGGATTGTAGCAAAATGGAATCCTCTGATTTTTGAATACGACTTCGTACTGTAACAGTGAGTTTTTTAGTACTGGAGAGCTTCCAGATGTTTGACAGGTAATGTAAAGAATAAGTTTATGGAAATGAGTGTATTTTGGATCTTTTCTTTCTGGCATTGTAACTCATTGTAAATGTGTGATGGATAACATTTTGAATGACTGACATGATTTGAATCTACGTCTGTATTATTTATTCTTTTTGTGATTCTATGAGACATTTATGCTTGTAAGTGTTCTCTTTAAATAAAGTGGTGGATTGTTTAAATCTCTCTCGGATACACACACACACACACACACACACACACACACACACACACACACACAGCGGAAAGTCAGAAGGTTTTCTACAAAATATCACTTACTGACCATGGAGGCAAGATATGCAGTTACAATTAGACATTGCTCTGTTCAGACATGAGTATACCCTGCCAGTTATAGCAGTATAGTCATCACATAATACAGGTTTTTTACAGACTGCAGTGTATCCCTATAGCTCATAAAAGGCAACATCAGTGTGTCATACATGTCCATCCTTCTATTCATATACTACAGAATTCATCACATAAGGGAGTCTGCCTCTGACTGACTTGTACTTCTGGGCAGTATCCAAACGTGTACGTGCTACAGCGAGGTACGTGCTGTGCCACACAACTTCACTTGTACGGCGGCCGTAGAGACATCTGGTATAAAGTGGACGTCAGCATGCACCTACCTCAGAATTTTCTGCCACCTGTCCGATCGCCTGCTCCAGACGTTTACTTGCCAGAACAGTTATGTGCCAGTTACCAGAAGAATACACATTTGGGTTTTTTATTCTTAGAATTTTTGCTGCTGCTTGTTTGGTTTCATGTCAGCTAGGAAGGGCAAGTGTCAGTGTGGAAGGCAGATTCCACCTAAAGATGCCCATGATCTTTGCCTTTTCTGTCTAGGCCCAGACCATGACCACAATGAGTCCGCTATTTGCAAGTCCTTTGTCTTAAGACCCTCAGGAGTTTAGCATCTCTTAAACTTGACTTAAACAACCAGCGCCTTATGCACCTAGCAAGGGAGATGGACGTGATGTTCGGTCATTCGGACGAGCCCTTTATCGAAAAAGGTTAAGAAGTCGTGGCCTGAACTTTCAGCTGCGTCCTCTCTTCCAGTCATTTCTCCCAAGGCTAATGTAGGCCCTGAGGCATTTTCTCCCAAGGCTAATGTAGGCCCGGAGGCATGCTGGATGTGGTGGATGTACTTTCAGCAGGAGTCCACTGGCACGTCCACGAGGTAAGTGCAGGTGTCTGATCTGGATGCAAAGGGGGAACCCAGGCTAGTATCTCCAAAGGCCATCGTGGCGTCAGACAAATCCTTGTGCATGAAGATGTGCTTACAGTTATCATCGAATGTAAGCAAATGTCTGGCCCTTCCACCATTCACCACAAGGAAGCCCCTACTAAGAAGGCTAAAACAAAACATGCTTCTCCTCCTTCACCACAGCAGTCTCCTGATTGGCAAGCTTTTTCACAAAGCCTCTTTAATGCATAATGGCCCTTTGCCAATTTTTTTCTTCCTCCTGTTCCTCTACGGGCCTTTTAAGCCTCTTTAATGCATAATGGTCCTTCGCCAATTTTTTCTTCCTCCTGTTCCTCTACAGGCCTTTTCCCCTTCAACTACCTTTAAGAACATCTGTTGATACTTCTTCAGAAGAGGAGGATTCTTCTGGAGAGGAGTCTTTAACCTACTTCACACAGATGACATCCCCCTGGGATATGCCTCCCCAGAGGAGGAATCTAAAGATACAAATTCCCCTGCAGAGGATATTTCCTTTGGAAAGACCATTCTCAAAATGAAAGTGGGAGTGTTCCCAAGTTTCAGACTTGCAGAAGCGGTACTATGACCTCTTGCAGATGGATTCCTTATCTCCTTCTGCAATCCCTCCAGTTCTGCCTGCTTTTTTGTATGCCTTCTCGGCTGCTTCCCAGTGTCCAGACTCTCAGCCTCCTGCCCCTAAGCATCCAGACAAGTTATTTAAGGTACCTGATAACTCAAAGTTCCTTATTCAAGGCTCCTTCTGCTGACCCGGCTACCATGTCTGCTTCTATGGAGAAGGCTTTCCCATTGCTCCCATCCACTTCCTTGTTACCCTCTGATAAAGAGAGCAAGGTCATGGAACATTTAGGGAAAAAGGTTTGCACCTCTGCCACTTTGGCCTTCCGGGCAGTTAATTATCAGACCCACATGGCAAAGTACCCCCTGGCTCTTCTTACTAATACAGGGAAACTTTTGGCAGACATCCCAGATTCCCCAGCTAAATCTCAATTGGCAGCTATCCTGAATTCATCAGCACAAGTGAGTAGGCACTCCATGAAGTGCAGTTATAATGCTGCTGATGCTTCTGCTAAGACAGCTGCCACTGAGTCGGTCCTAAGAATATACTTTTGGCTCAGGTTACAACCTTTGCTTCTCTTTTGGCTCAGGTTGCAACCTTTGCTTCTCTTTTGGCTCAGGTTACAACCTTTGTCTGAGGATTTCAAGGCCAAATTGATAGACACACCCCTAGATAACAAAGCCTTATTTGGTAGTTCAGCAGCAGAACTCTTCAAACCCTTACAGGAGAAAGAGGAGTTGCAGGATCTTAAACATTCTTGTATCTTCAGTACCACAGTTCCAAAGGAATTACCCAGTTAAGACTGCCTTTGTTAGAAAACCATCCCTCTTCTGTAAGTAAGAGTGGATCTAGAAAGCCAGCGTCTTCCAAGCCTGCTCCAGCCACTCCTGCTCCAAAACAGTCCTTTCAGTCCCAACCTAAGCCAGGTAGTCTGTGACTACCAGCCTCCAGGGCCATCCACACCTCTGTCTCTTCATCTCACTCTCTCTCTCTTGCTGCTTGGAAACTGATCACCCAGGACTCTTGGGTCCTCTCCATCATCAAGACAAGTTTTCATGGTCTGGGAAAAATATCCCTCATTCAGAGGCATCCCACCAAACCCCAAAGATCAGTTGAGCTTCTTTCCTCAGGTCATCAAAGACCTGCTGTCTCAGGGGACTGTCTCAAGAGGTTCCCACTTCCCAGCAAGGGAAAGGATTTTACTCCAGGATGGTCTTGGTCCCAGGAAGGATGGCCCTTGGAGATGCATCCTGAACCTTTCCCATTTAAACACCTTTCTCAAAGTCGCATCTTTTCGTATTTTGACTTTGCCTTCCCTTCTCCCTCTCATTGTTCCCAAGGTGTTCATGGTGTCTTGACATGAAAGATGTTTATCTTCAAATCCCTATCCACCCACAGTTCAGGAGATTTTTACATTTTTCTGTTGCTTCCTTGCATTTTCAGTTTTGTACTTAACCCTTGGTGCTTTAGAGACCAAAGGGCATTCACAAAATGCTTGGCTACTGTCATAGCATTCTGCAGAATGCAGGGAATTCAGATCTTCCCTTATCTTGATGACCTTTTGATTCAGGCACAGTTCCCAGGACTTCAGGAAAATCTTTCCTTCACTATTGCCCTTCTGGAAGTTTATGGTGAACTCTAAGCTCTCTAGAAGTCCTGTTTCACGTCTTCGCAAGGTCACATTTTTCTGGGATGCATGATGCAGACAGACAAAATGTTAGCCTATCTACCCACAGAGAAGGTGCTGTTCCTGGCTCATTTTCAGAGCATTCTTCCCCTGCAGTCATTGTTAGTCAGGGACTTCCTATGTCTTCTAAGGGTATATGGCATCCACCATCCCCATGCTACCCTTGTCATAGCTACACATGAAGTTTCAGTGGTATCTAAGAGGTGTTTGGGTGCAACACACTCTCATCCTTTAGAGTTCTTGATCCCACTCCTTTCTTGCTTAAGAAGGGAACTACATTGGTGGATCCTACAAGTTACCAAAGACCCTGGTCTACCCTTACAACCACCCCTTCCTTCCCTAAAGCTGTTCACAGACACTTCAGACACAGGTTTGGGTGCCACTCTTCAAGCCTGAAGAGTCAGAGATGTTTGGGCTCCCAAAGAGACACAGGAACATATCAATGTGTAAAGGAGATGAGGGCCCTAGTTTACACCCTTCAAATCTTCAAAAGCAGCCTAGGTCCAGGAGTACTGAGGTGGTTCACAGACAACAACACAGCTCTTTGGTACATCAACAAGTGGGGGGGGGGGCAGAGTCTTGCATTCTCTGCAGACTAGCCCTACCCATCTGGGAATTAGCCTTACAGAACAATGACCCTTCAAGTGGTTTACTTCCCCTCAGCTCAGAATGTAGTGGCAGACTCTCTCTTTTTTTTTTTTTTTAGCAAGCCCTTGACCCGATCCTAGGAGTGGATGTTGCACAGGGATGTGTTTCTGGACGTAATCCATCGCTAAGGTATGCATCAGGTAGATTCCTTTGCCTCTCCCATGAACGAACAACTTCCAAAATTTTGTGCCAGGGTCCCACAGCCCTTATTTTGGAAGGTGGACCCTCTGTTTTTCTCTTGGAAGGGGATGTTTCTGTATGCATCCCTCCCTTGCTTCTCCTACAAAAGGTCCTACTGAAGATTCAGCAGGATCAGCCAAAAATCTTGTTGGTGACACTCTCTTTTGGCCAAGGCAGCACTGGTTCCCCCCTTCTCCTGAACCTAGCCAATGGAAATCATCCCAAGTTACCCTACAGAATGGATCTACTCACATAGGGCAAGGGCCTAGCACATCCACAACTGTCAACCCTGAAACTGACCTTGTGGGTAATAGGGTTTTAATCCCTTATAAATACCAATTACAGAGGATGTGCTAAAAGTTCTACAGGAGGCCAGAAAACCCACTACTAGGAAATCCTATATTTCCAAATGGAAAAGGTTTTCCATCTGGTGTCATAAAAAGGACCTAGAGTCACTGTTAGGACCAGACCACCAGAACATCATCAACTATCTGTGTGAATTGATGAGGGCTGCGTTGTCCTATTCTTCGGTGAAGGCTCACCTTTCAGCCATCTCTGTCTGCCTGTGTCTCCACCATTGGCGTCCAGGTTAGGGGATAAACTGTTCCTAAAAGGCATCCTTCATATTGGGCCACAGTGGACACCAATACCTCTTTCTTGGGATCTCAGTTTTGTGTTAAAGAAGCTTACATTGGCACAATTTGAACCAGCAAGCTCTTCTTTCCTGCAGCATTGCACTTGGAAAACTGTTTTATTAGTGGCTGTTTCATTAGTGGCCATTACATCTGCCAGAAGGGTTTCTGAGTTACAAGCCCTGTTGTCCAAACCACCTTCACTGTCTTTCATAGGGGTTTCCCTGCATACTAACCCTTCCTTTATGCCCAAAGTTGTAAATGAGTTGCCCCTTAATCAGTTTATTAATCTACCAACCTTTTTTTTTTTCTTTCCCCTCAGTGTCTAGTGAGAAGCTTGCACACTGTGGATGTGCACAGACAACTCGGATGCTATCTTGACAAAACTAAACATATAAGCAAGACTGAACGCCTTTGTCTCTTGCCAGCCAGGGGCTCTCGGTCAGTCAGTTTCCAAACATACTATTTCCAATTGGATTTCTAAAGCCATTTCCTTTTGCTATGTGTCTAATGGTGAGAGCAGCCTCTTCCTCGGGGGCATTCTTTCAATGTTTGGACACTGGCTGTATCCTGGAGGCAGCCACCTGGTCCTCTCTCCATACTTTCACTAAACATTGCAAGCTTAACTCCATCTCCAAGTCCAAAGCTGGGTTTGCCAGAGCAATTCTGCATGGTTTTGTAAAAAAAAAAAAAAGCATCTGCTCACACTCGCTCACACTCCTTGCAACCTGTCCCTAGCTTGAGCTTGGCATTCTCCCTTATATGATGAATACTGCAGCATATGAATAGAAGGACATAGAACAGTTGTATAAAATCTTTCCATAACCATAGATGTTCTTGTCTTCTATATGCTGCAGTATTCCAGTCCCCCCTGCCTTTCCCCTGATGTTTGCCTATTTTTTTCTTGCTGATATCTTTCTCATCTAGGATCTCAGGCTGATGCTGGGCAGCATACAGTTCTTAGATAGGTGCGTGCTGACATCTGCTTTATACACAATGTCTGTTTATGGCTTACATATGCATGAAGTTGTGCAGTATATCATGTGTCTCGCAGTAGAATGTCGACTTTTGGTACTGGCTAGACATACAAGTCAGCTGGAGGCGGACTCCCTTATGTGATGAATACTGCAGCATATAGAAGAGGACATCTATGGTTATGGTAAGATTTTACACAACTATTCCTTTTCTTGCCATGCCAGTACTCTCCCTCAAGATCATATCTCATTTCTCCAGTAGGTCATACTGACGAATCCTGGAGTTATTTTGTGGATACCCATCCAGTCATTTAGTTTGTTTAAAGAAAGATAGTAAGTGTATTCCAGAAGTTTGGGAGGCACCGGGTTATAAAACGTTCTCTCCACTGTGTTGTATTTAGCTGTTGAATATTTAGGTCCCTTGTTCTTGTATTGGCAGAACTACTGGACTTGGAGAAACAAGGTCCAAGACATTAGGGTCTCTAATATTGTTGTAAACAAAACCAAGATTTCCCCCTCAAAAGTCTGTAAGACACTGAGTAAAAGGAGTAGAGCTTCTTACCTCTTTTGGTAGCTCAGGGACTTTATGCGTGATCGTTTTGGTTAGAAACCTGTACAGTCTAACTGTTTGTGTTTAATGAGCTACACTCCAAAGGGAGCATTGTACTCAGTAACTGCTTTTATCATTTTGTAGTGTAAAGTAAGATTTACCTCTCTAGATCTTGATATTCATTTGCCAATTAGCTGGGCTGAGAAAAGGTTTGTCTGTCAGATATTGTCACATGACTGTTAAGAGATATCAACCCAAGTACTTGGTCCATAATTACATTCTCATTTTGTAGATGTTTTTTTCTGGGCAGTATGATAAGGGGAGGGGTTGTTTGCTAAAAATTATGACACTACACTTTTTTTTTTTTTTTTTTTTTTGATCCCACTTTTACTACACCAAGAATTAAATAGGGAGAACTCATTCTGGAGAGTTTGGGAGTTGTAGTGTGACTTAATGACAGCCCTCAGTTTGCAGTTGTCAGCAAACTTTATTACTCAAGAGGTTTTGGCTCTCACTTGGAAATCTGAGAAGTAGGTAGTAAAAAGGAGATCACAGTATTAAATCTTGAGGGATATTGCTACTGATTCCTTTCTGATGAGGCACCTGCAACTCACTATGTGGGTTCTGTGTTTTAGCCAGTTTGCTCTTCGTCTTACCACATATGAGTTAATTTTTAAAGCATTTAGCTTTTGTATGATATCAACATGGAGAATGATTAAAACCTTGGCCAACTCAAGGTATGCCACATGCACTGCAAAGTTGCAATCTACAGCCTTATAGTGTTACCATACAAAAGGCTAAATTGCTGCCTGTTGAAGCTTGGTAGTTCAGTGTGCAAACGGCTGAATGTTAACTATTGCCTATCACTTTAGAAAAGATGGTTTACCTTTACATACCTGAAAAACACAAGTGTGATCGCTCATATGAGCGAATACAAAGCACGAAACACAAAACTGCGACTGTTTCCGATGTTCAAAAATCAGCAAATCGAAAAGCAGATTCGCAGATTTTCAAACAAAAAAGTCGAATACAAATTGTAATGCAGGGGAGCTGCGCCCCCACACCCCCCTACTTTAATATACTAACTCTGAGATCGCACTACAGTGGGGAAAGGGTCCATTTCCCAATCCCCACTATAGTGCAATCCACACCCAAAATGCCGATTTCTGCAATTAGCAAATGTCACTGTACATTCGCTCATTGCACATTCAAATCATTTTTCTTTCGATGTTTAGGAACTTGGCAAATGTCCTTTCGAGCTTATGGCATTCGCCCATGTGCAGAACGCACATATAAAGGCAAACCAGAAAAGGCACTTCATCTTCAAGATGGGTTAGCATGACTTTGAACGTCAAAGGCCAACTTATACAATAGCAGCTGCCAAGAAAGCATTTAGTACAGTAGCTCCTCAAGAAGTACAAAATACTAACAAGTTGCTTGGTTTTTCAGAATGATTGAAAGTGCATCTGGCTGTTAAGTATAACTGCAAATGTTTAAAAGATCCAGTATAAGCAATTTCTGGAAATAATAGCTACTTAGTCCACCTTTGTCTGATTAAAACAAGTTGATCCTACAGATGGGTAAATGCACATCTGAATATACTGTGGCACTGCTTCTACATTTTTTTTTTCTGTTTTTAGAGAAAAAAAATTGTTTCATGAAAAATACCATGCATTCTGTCTGTTTATAAGGTATACTTTACGTTTGTGTATATATATTGCATTACTTAATCCTTATTCTGCCTTATTTATGTTTTGCATTGTATATATGATTAATTGATTGTAACTCTGTATTTAATATGGCTGTTAGTCATTTACCTGATGGCCTGGGTAGTGGCTGAAGAGTCTTGTTGTTGGGACCAGTCCACTTATTTATTTAACAAACAGTATAAAATGTGGTGGATACAGGAGTATTTTTGAAAAGGAATGATGCTGAATAAAAAGTCTTTGGAAAAGGTCAGTACAGTAGAGTTGGAGACATTGTGGAAGTTTCATTTTGGCTAATTTGGTGAGTGGCAGAGTGGTACAGCAGTTTAGTATTGCTGCCTTAACACTTGATTCTCCAGTTCTATTCCCTACTGGGGTGCCTTTTGTATGAGGTCTGCATGTCTTCACTGTATCTGAATAAATTTCCTCCAGATGCTGCATTTTCCACCAACATCTTAAAGACATGATGTAGATAAATTAGTAATCCTTCTGATTATGGCCAAAATGTTCCTGATTTGGCATTATAGGTAGAAACTGATGAGCAGATTGGTCCCATCCCATTTTTATGTTTTGTGTTAAAGTATGACTTAATGTACCGAATGAGCAAAAACAAAAAAGCAGTACTACATCAGCCATTGGTTCCTGAACCTTTTAGAACACCTGCGATGAAATTGGTTCATATCCATACTTTGGGAGGGCACTTGGGGATACACAAAGCCAAAGCTATAATTTAACTAAACATTGTTATAAATGACATTAAGAACTTCTGTTCAGCTTACCAAGAATGAGAAAAAGACTGCTTCCCATCCTGTACTCTGACGTCCACTGTTACCTAATACCTGTTGAATTCTTATTTTGTGAAGTAGCCATGCATCTTGTAGGTCCATTGGTAAAATCTAGTAATGGCTACCAAAACATTTTGGTCATTACTGGCTATGCTGCTATGTTTTCCTGAAGTGGTACTACTATGAAAAGCCAGCACTTAGCCAGTAACTAAAGAGCTTGTGTTATTTTCTTCAGGGTGGTGATCCTGAAGGAAATACTTTTATGCTAGAGTATTCGTCCAGTTATGGCCATCTTAATGGAACAGCTTTGCCAATATTTTAAAGTAACTTCAGTGTCTCACTTAAGTCCATGGGTTAGTGAAGCACTTCAACATAAATCTGAAGTCTGTGCTAAAGAAGATCATGAAACATGTTGTTAGGAAAGAGAATCAGTTATTTCCTTACTTTCCTGCTTCCATTGTTACTGTAACAAAGGTGCTCCAAGCATGAACAGGATCTACCCAGTTTGAGTCACTATGTAGGAGACTTCTCCTAGACTTGCTGAATGTAGTAAAGTCCACCTGGGAGAAAGAGAACTGCAATTTAAAAATGTAGTATATGTCCTTCCATATCACTGAAATATTCTTTACAATAAGGATCCCCTTTCCTAGGCAGCTAGACTTCCGGCCAGAATACCAAAGCCTTTAGGTTATAATGGGTATGTGTACATCATACTTATGCTCCCTGCTCACAGCTTAGGGCAGAAAGATGATGTCTGGACATACCATCCTCAGTACTTTGCCACCAGTTGGAATGCCATTCGATTGTTGGTCTGAACCTATGTTCGTCTGCTGGTTTCCAAGTCGCTTCAGATAAATGCCCCATTGTTTGTTTTTTTTTTTCTTATCACTATTTTGACTTGTTTTGGTTGTTGGTTTCATGTTATCCAGAAAGGGAAAATGCCAGTGTGGGAGAAGGATTCCCCCTAAAGACAGTCATGAGCAGTATTTTTTTGCTTAGGTGCTTCCCACAACCATACATCTGCCAAGTGTTCATCCCTAAAACATTACATAGTTAGCTTGTTCCGTAGCTATGTATCTAGAAAACCAATATTTAAGCTGTTGGCTAGAGACAGTATGGAAGGATTTTCCCAGCCTGAGGGTAGGCCATCTATGAAGAAAGCCAAGAAAGTCTCTCTTGAGGCTAGTGAAAGCCTGGAGGATTGTCCAGTTTCCTTTTCAGATTCCTCTGCTGTGACCTCTTCATAGGCCAGCAGGGATCCAACTTCACACACGTCCCATGGTGGCCTTACAGGCATTCACTTCTGATATTCAGGAGGAACTGCGGCTGATAATTATTGAAAGGCCTAGGGGTGTTCCTCAGATTTTAGTAAGGGAAGAGATACCAACTACAATAATGGAATGTTGTCGGGGGTCAGAGCCTCCAAAAATGTTAAGGTTGATGACCCCTTAAAAAAGAAGAAGAAAAAAAAAGCATATTTCTCCTGCTCCTAAAGATCCTCAGAGTGAATGGCAAAACTTCACTCAAGGCCTGTTTAATGCCCTCATGGCACTAAAACCTTCACAGAGAGTGTCTGTTCCTGTTCCTCCTTGGTCTTCTACCCCTCTTAAGAGGCCTAGGGAGCAAGGTTCCTCTGATGAAGAATCCCTGACTTTTATTCTTCTCAGATTCCTTCTCTCTTAGACTTTTCTTCCTAAGAGCCATAATCTTATCAGTCCTGATTCTCGTTTTGAGGAAATTTCTTTTGGTGACACTGTTTCTCGAATGATGGAATATTTAAAAAGGATTGTGTTTGGTGTCTGTTCAGAAGAGGTACTACAAGCTTCTACAAATGGAGTCTCCTAGGCCCTTTGCTGTTCCTCCTGTTCTTGCTGCCTTGCTGGATGCCTTTTCCACTGCTTCTCAGGCTCCTGAATCTCAGCCTGCTGCCCCCCCAAAACTTGATAGGTTTTATAAAGTGCCTGATGATTGCAAATGTCTTTGTAAGTGCCCCTATGATGACCCTTAATGTGGTGTTGGTTGCCTCTGATAAACATTTTAAACTTTTGCTTTCTACAAGGTTTCTTCCCTTTGACCTGGACAGCAGAACTATACAGAGGCTGTGTAAGAAAGTGTATACTGCTGCTACCCTGGCCTTTAGAGCTGTGAACTATTGGACACACAGGACCAGATATGTTTTCACTCTTCTCTGTCAGGCCTATTAAGTTATTTCAGATCTTCCTGATTCTGAGGGGAAGGCCCCTGCTCTTTCATTATTAGGGATGTCTTCTCAGCTTGCTCGCCATTTCAGATGCAGCTGTGATGCAGCTGATGCCTCATCTAGGGCTGCTGCTTTTGGTTCCGTCCGTTTTGAATAGATATTCATAGCTCCAACTTCAGCCTTTGCCTGATGATATCAAGGCTAAATTGATGGATGCTCCTCTGGATAATAAGCATTTGTTTGGTGCTGCTGAGTTTAAGTTCCTGCAAGAAAAGGGTAAGGCTTTGCAGGATTTGAAACCTATTTTTGTTTAGTCTGTTCCCATATTTCAAAGGAATTACCCTACAAAGCATATATTATCCGCGGTGGTGCAGCGGTAGCATTGTCGCCTCACAGCAAGAGGTTCTCCCATTTGATTCTCGGCTGGAGTGCCTTCTGTGTGGAGTCTGCATGTTCTCCCCGTGGTCGAGTGGCATTCGAAAGACATGCGTAAATGGGTGTGCCTTCATTGAAGGTTGGACGTCGAGCTGGCACCTTGGCACCATAAAAATCTACTGCCAATCATTAGCGGACCGGAGTTCCGCTGTGGCGACCCCTAACCGGGAAAAGCCGAAAGAACAACAACAACAACCCTACAAAGCCTGATTTTGTTCATAGACTGGTCTTGCCCTCTCCCAAAGGGCCCTCCTGCTAAGGCTACCTAAAATCCTTCTAGCCAGAAACCTCCTTTTCCTGACAAGCAAGTTGCTGTCTGACTATCCTTGCCCTGCTCTTCAGTCACATTCCTCTTTCTCTGTGTCTTTCCCTGTCTCTTTCTATTTAGTTAAAGGTTACCTAAGGCTGTTGGGTTCTTTCCATAATTCACCAGATGTATTTCATGGTTTGGAAATCCCCCCCCCCCCAGGTTTTGGGTATTCCTCAACCTTTATCCAGAGGCACTTCAGGGTCTGTTGGCTCAATGAACTATTCAAGAAGTTCCAACTCTTCGGTTTTTTACTTCAGAATATTCTTGGTCCCCAGGAAAGAAGGCACCTGGAGACCCATTCTGGATCTTACTCAGCTAAACACTTTTTTTGAAGGTGTCTTCTTTTCAGATGCTATCCCTTCAAACCTAGTTTTACTCTTCTGCTTCCTTAGGCTTTTGTAGTTTCTCTGGATCTCAAGGATGCTTACCTGCATATTCATATTAATCCCCTTTTCAGGAAATTTTTAAATTTCTCTGCTTTGCCCTTTGACCTCTTTACTGCCCCAAGGGTCTTCACCAAATGTCGCTCCTGTGATTGCTTTCTGCAGATTGAGAGGAATACAGATCTTCCCATACCTAGATGACCTACTCATTCAGGCCTCTTCTTCAGAGATTTTAATTCAGGCATCTACACTTTACTGTTTGCCTTCTGCAAATTTTAATTCAGGCATCTACACTTTACTGTTTGCCTTCTGCAAAGCCTGGGATTTACTGTAATCTTCCAAAAATTGTTCATGATTCCTCAGGATCATGTTTTTCTAGGGTGTATGCTTCAGACTGCTCCAATGCTGACATCTCTGCCTCTTCTCAAGGTGTTCATTCTGACTGCTTTCTTTCAATCCCTTCTTCCTCTTGCTTCAGGTACAACCTGGGAGTTTCTCAGGGCTCTGGGTTGCATGTCTTCCACCATTCCCATACGTCCTATGGCCCAGCTTCATATGAGAAAGCTCCAGTGGTTTGTAAATTCAGTTTGGCTTCATCATTCTCATTCTTTAGATTTTATAGTCCCTCTTTTTTCCATGTTTCAAGCTGGAACTTCAGTGGCGGATTCAGTGGTTGTCCCTCAATCCAGGGCTACCTTTTCAACCTTCTGTCCCCTCTCGGGATCTCTTCACAGATGCCTCAGAAGCAGGATGGGGGGGCCTTCTTCGGTCCTCTGAAAGTGCAGGGCCTTTGGTCTTTTCGACAAAAGAAAGACTATGTCAGTGTCAAAAAGATGAGATCTCTTTTTCGGCTTTTCAGGCCTTTCATTCTCTTCCTTCCAGGGCCTCTCAGAATTCTCACAAACAATGCCAGAGTGATGTGACATATCGATATGCAAGGGGGGCAAAGTCTTACCTCCTGTGCAAACTAGATTTTCATGTTCGGGATCTAGCTGGCCAGTATCAGGTGACCCTTCAGGCAGTTTATATTCCCTCAGATCAGAACATAATGGCAGATTCTCTGAGCTGGTCCTTAATGCAATCCCCTGAGTAGATGCTTCACAGGGATGTGTTTTTGGACGTAGATCTGTTTGGAGTACCCCACTAGTTGACTGTTTGCCTCCCCTCTGAACAGACAACGTACTCTCTTTTGCACCAGAGTCCCATGTTCTCTAGCCTGGAAGGTAGATGCCCACTCTTTTTCTTGGAAGGGGATGTTTCTTTGTCTTCCCTCCCCTTCCTCTCATTCCAAAGGGCCCTGTTCAAGATAAAACAGGATGCCCCCCAAATCTTGCTGGTGACCCCCTTTTGACCTAGACAGCATTGGTTCCCTCTTCTTTTGAATTTAGCCAAGGGCAGTCCTCACAAGTTACCTCACAGGGTGGACCTACTCGCACAAGACACAGGATCT
Source organism: Protopterus annectens (assembly GCF_019279795.1). Classification (NCBI taxonomy): domain Eukaryota; kingdom Metazoa; phylum Chordata; order Ceratodontiformes; family Protopteridae; genus Protopterus; species Protopterus annectens. Next base: position 655,613,174 of record NC_056735.1, read on the forward strand.
CTTATCCATCCCCACCTATCTACCCTTCAACTGATATTGTGGGTGATAGGTTTTGATCCTGTTTATACTCCTTTTTTTCTGAGGACATGCTTTGGATCCTGCAGGAGGTCAGGAAACCCACTATTAGAAAATCTTATTCGTCTAAATGGAGTAGATTTTCTGTCTGGTGTCTTTTTCGCAACCAGTATCCACTTACTGAGACTGTTACTTTGGTTCTCCTTGTTTGTGTGAATTGCTCAATGATGGGTTGGCATACATTTCTGTTAAAGCATATCTGTCAGCTATTTCTGTTTGTCTACCTTTGACTTCCCCTTTGGCCTCTAGATTTCAGACTAAACAGTTTCTTAAAGGCGGCCTTCACATTAGGCCTCCCAGGAATCCTGTTCCTCCTCCTTGGGACCTTTAATTTTGTTTTAGAAAAATTGACTCTGGCTCCTTTTGAGCCTGTGGTTTCAGTTTCCTTACAGCATTGTTATTAGAAGACTGTTCTTCTTTTGGCCCTGATCTCTGACAGACAGGTGGCTGAGTTGCAAGCCCTTATGTCTGTCCCTACTTGTTTGTTTTTTTATAAGGACAGTGTGTCTGTTAGTGCTACTCCTCCTTTTATGCCCAAGGTAGTTAAGGAGTTGTCTCTAAATCAATCTATTCATTTCCCACTTTTTCCTTTCTCCATATTCAGCTAGTGAGAAGGTTCTTCACACCTTGGATTTGCATAGACAACTTTGATATTATTTGGATAAAAACTAAAGCTATTCGTAAATCTGAGCAGCTCTTTGTTTCCTTTCATCCTAGATCTTTAGGATTGGCTGTTTCCAAGCAAAACGTGTGTTCTTGGATCTCTAAAGCCATTTCTTTTTGTTATTCCTTTCATGGGAAGAGCCTTCCTTCTGTTAAGGCTCATTATACTTGAGCTGTAGCCTCTTGTGCTTTCTTCAAGGGTTTGGATACTAATTCTATTCTGCAGGCAGCTACCTGGACTTGTAGTGCTTGGTAAAAGTATGCACAGAAGTTGAATGTGATTTCTAGGGCCAGATTTTTCTTGGGGCCATTCTTCATGGCTTTCTGGAGGGCTCCGCTGGCCCTTCTCCTAGTCTTCGTCCTAAGCTATTGTACTCTCCCTATTGTAAAGAATACTGCAACAGTAAAATGGAAGGACATAGTACATTTGTGTATAAAATCTTACCATAACAGTAGATGTCCTCCTCTTCACTGTTGCAGTATTCACTCCCTCCCTCCTCCCCTGTTCCTTTTTCCTTCTTGATGTACTTGTTACTTACTAGTATCCTTAGACTGTTGTTCCTACTGAGGCTTTTCAGTTCTGAGGGTGTTATGTCCGGACGTCGCCTTAATGCCCTGTGCCATGCACAAGGAGCATACGTGTGGCATACAGCATACCCATTACAACCTAAAGGCTTTAGTATACCGGCCAGACATCAGGCTGCCCTAGTCAGGGGACCCCTATTGCAAAGAATACTGTAACAGTGAAGAGAAGGACATCTACTGTTATGGTAAGATTTTACTTGACTGTACTGTCACTTCACAAACTTGCAAAATAGGTTAAAAGAGTACAAAAAGCACAGCAGATGGTGCATAACAAGAATGCCAGACTTGGGGAGTTTAAAATGAGGTGGAATGTCAAAGTCCCTACAGCTGAAATGAGGCGTTAAGGTCCTTTTGTGATGATGGAGAACATGAACAAAGTGCATTACAAATTAAGACAAATCTTGAAAGAGAAGTCCAGAGGAGAGGGGACGATGGCTAACTGAAGATGGCACATTTTCAGAGCTCTGCAGAATTACTTTTCAAATACAGGAAACATCTATTTTTATGCAATAATTTTTCCTTCACATATATTATTAATAGTATAGTCTTCATCTTTTTCAACTTTGGAGAAACTTTACACAAAATGTTCCTGTCAAATATGTCTGGAGACTATCGTGTCTGGAGACTATCGTACTAAGTGAAATGAACAACTCAAAGCATTCTCATACTGATGTTCCTTTGTTGATGGACTTACAGTTAGCAACATCCACTCTTCAAGAACTGTCTTTTAAAATGGATGGCTTTCAGGAAAATCTGGAAACTCTCAGGGAAAATTGCCTTAAATTGATGTCTTTAAGAAAATACTTCAAACATCAAACTAAGTTATCTGACAGAAACCTCACTGAGTGATATAGCTGGAAGACTGAAAGAAGATGAATCTCAAACAGACTTTATTCTCAAACAAAACACTTGGCTTTTTAACAAAATTGATGACCTGGAGAATTGTGAGAGATGTAATGTCAGAATTTTTGGTCTTTCAGAGAAAGTTGAAAGTGAAGACTTGATTGCATTCTTAAACTCTTGGATTCCTGAGTTTTTGGGCTTGTAGGAAGGTTTTTTCCATTGACACTGAAAGGGCTCACAGGGCATGGGTAAACCACAAACACTGACATCTTCATTCCCACCATGATCTACCATAGTAAATTTCTATCTCCCAGAGAAAGACCTTGTACTAAAAACTGCCTGGAGGAAAACCCTCTTGAAGTTTAAACAGAATCCAGTCAGATTTGACAATGATTATTCTTCTAAAGTCATAGACGTGAGAAAGAAAAATGGCCCTTTGTCAAGTTCCTCAAACAAAATAACATAAAAATGCAAACCGTTTTTCCAGCCAGAATAAACTTTTATCTAATGAAACAAGAATCTTTAATGACTTGGGAGAAGCATATTCTTTCATCAAAAATAATAGTGTAACTTCTATTCTTGAAGGTACGTACTGGTAGTCTACCTCTCTGAAAAGATCTGGGAAAAATTCATGGCCTGACTTAAAAGAGAAGAAACGAAAGGCTGCTTCCACAACTATGTATACTGTTAAATCTCTCAAAGCATCAACCTCCAAATGACTTATCTATAACTTATTTCTTGTGGATGTGTTTGGAAAATACATTTATCATTTAAGTCTACCTGTTAAGCACTTCCTTGTAATGTACATAGTGTCTATTCTGATATCTCATGAACTACTCAAGCTACTTTTTGCCATCTTATAACAACCAGCTGCTCAATGTGTAAACAATTTTCACAGATAATGTTTTTGTTTTGCTTTATTGATTCCATCATAGAGTTTTCAGGGGCCATTATTCTATTTCATAGTTAGGTTCTCTGGTTCGATCCCCGGCTATGGTGCCTTCTGTGCAGAGTCTGCATGTCCTCCCTGTGGTCGCGTGGATTTCCTCCTGGTGCTCCGGTCCCCCCCCCACCTCCCAAGCTATAGGTGGATTGGACACCCTAAATTGGCCCTAGGCATGAGTGCGTGCCTTCTGCGGAAGGTTGGGCGCCGGGCTGGCAACTTGGCACCGTAAAACTACACTGCCAGTAATGAGCGGACAGGTGATCTGCTGTGGCGACCCCTAACCGGGAAAAGCCAAAAGAAGTAGTAGTATTGTAGCCCTTTGGGCTGTTCATTGTGATTTAAATCCTTTTATAATGCGGTCATCTTTAATTTTCTCCACATTCCTCCTCCGAAAACACTCTAAAATACCCAAACCCATAATTCTTGAGCAAATCAGAGAAGATCGTAATGTAAACCCACATGATCTTAACGATACCCTAAAGAAATGCAACTGGGAACCATTACGCACCCTTGAACTAGACCAAGCTGCTGACTATTTCAATAGTACTCTTACTAATATCCTTAACCTAATAACCCCCATAAGAAAGATTAGAGCTAACTTCCTCTTAGAACTTAAAGCTTGCAACTGGGAACCTCTCAAAGACCTTCCCCTCAATGAAGCAGTCACTTATTTCAATAATAAATTCCTCCAAATTCTGGACCACCATGCCCACACTCTTGCCAAATTAAAATAAGGTCCAAAGCAGCTCCATGGCTTTCCAAAGAAACCAAGCAAAAAATGATACTAAGAAATGAACTTTGGGCAAAATGGAGAATCACAAAAAACCCCACCGACCACCAAAATTTCAAACACCTTAGAAATACCACAAAGAAACTTATACTCCTTGACAAAAAAAACTTCTACTTTAAATTTCAACAAAACCCCCAACAGAACCCTCAAAAAGTTTGGTCTGGGATCAAGAAACTCCTATACCCTGGAAACTCAAACACCCACCCCTGCCAACCTATCTCAGGCCCTCCTAATAAAATTGCTGACACCTTCAATAACTTCTTCTCAGAAACAGTCACCTCTCTTGCCAACACCTTAACTCCACCCACAACCCTTGGACTTAACCCTCCTAATAGTAAAACACTCTCTTTAAAGTTGAACACAGTATCCACAGCCTTCATTTACAACCAACTCCGAAAACTTAAACCTTGCACCCCCTCAGCAGACAAACTGCCAGTGGAGTATCTGCAGCTAGCTGCAGAGGTACTAGCATTCCCAGTCTCCATCTTAATAAACAGAACCATAACCGAATCCACTATTCCGTCTCTCCCACATCATCCCTCTACATAAAGGGGGAAATGCAACTGAACTTTCAAACTACCGTCCGATAGCCCTACTCTCCCCTCTAGCTAAAATCATGGAACGATGTGTCCACCAACAATTTCTGGAGCACCTTCTCCATAATAACCTACTTGCTGACTCACAGCACGGTTTTAGACCATTCCATAGTACCACCACTGCCCTTCTCTCCTTTACAGACTCCATCAACAAAAATCGCAACAATAATCTATTCTCATCTGCATTATTTCTTGACCTCTCGAAAGCATTCGATATGGTAAATCACCATCTTCTGATTGACATGCTTAAATCCCTTTCTCTTGACACAGTGGCTATTCAGTGGTTCAACTCCTACCTGTCAAATAGACAACAAGCAGTTCTCTGGGACAGCCATTTATCCTCCCAGCTCCCATTCTCCATTGGAGTCCCACAAGGCTCTATTCTAGGTCCCCTCCTCTTCTCCATCTTTATTAATAACCTGAATACCTCCCTCCCATCCTCCACTTGCATTCAGTATGCAGATGACTCTACACTCATCTGCACTGCAATGTCTCCTGCTGAATTACATTCATGTACCCAAAATGTTTTTACTGCAGCAGAAAATTGGTTCAAACACATCTGTCTCCTCCTTAATCCTAAAAAGACTAAGTTACTATTGTTTATTCCAACTTATAAGTCCATCCCAATTTCCTTTACTATTGTCTCTAAAAATGGCACGCTTATATCACCCGGTAGCACCACAAAACTGCTTGGTGTCACAATAGATAATCAACTAAACTTTGATGCTCACATCAATCTAACTATTAAAACAGTTAACAAAAAAATAGGTGCTCTCTATAGACTTAAACAATTTGTCACACCAGTGATTAGGATATCTTTAGCTCAAACACATCTCATCTCTACACTACTGTATGCCTCTCCAGCCTTTATTAACCTATCAAAAACAAACCTGTCAAAACTAGCCTCATCCTACCACAACATTATCAGGTTTGCTACAGGTGCCCCATATCGGACTCATCATTGCTTAAATCTCAGACAGCTAGGTTGGCTTGAACTGCAAAACCTCATTCTACTTCAACAACTGCCTACTTCCCTTCTAATGCACCTATTCTTAATACTCTTATTTCCCCCTATAAGAATCTCACTACCCTACGATCAGCTAATAAACTTCTAGTAGCCACATGTAAATCTCAGAATAAAGCAGGTGACTCCCTTTTCTCAAATGCTGTGGGTTCACACTGGAACAAGCTCCCTAGTGAACTTACTAGCTTTACCTCAACACCCCTTTTCAAGAAACATTTAAAGACCCACCTCAAATCACACTGGCTCTGCCCTTGCTCTACTCCTGACTGACTCTCTTGTTTCCTACTTCCACATCTTTTTCACCTCTTTTCCCATTACCTCTATTTGCACTGTACACACCCATCATCTTTGACAGGTATTACTTCTCCTTCTCTCACACTGCCTTGTCTCCATCTAGCTTGTATCACTGCTCCCATCACTACAATTGTTCCCCTAGACTCTCTTCAGCTTGTGACTTCCTCTTTCTTATGTTTTACCTCCTGTTACCTCTACTTACTTTGCTTATGTTTTACCTCCTATTACCTCTACTTACTTTGCACTACCTAATGCCTTGCACAGGTATTATTTAGTGTTTTTTTTTTTTTGTTTGTTTTTTTTCCATGATAGGTCAAGCCCAAGTCCAGATGCTATAAAAATGAAATTCTGTATTTAAATATTGCTGTTGTTGCTGTGTGTTTTTGATTTGCTAATTGCTGCTCTGTTTTGTTTATGCTAATTAATTGATAACTCCTGCTTAGTAGTTTAGTTATCCTTTTGTATATTTTTTTCTTAGTGTGTTATCTTAGGCTGTTACAGTGGAGCTTTTCTCCTCGGGCCACTACTGAAAATGGACATGTATCCAGTTAGACTAGCCCGGTCAACAAATGTAAAGTAAAATAAATAAAGTTAACTTTGCTCCATTGCTTACTAGATCCACTAGAGCCTTATTAAAGACTAGAGACAAAGCATGGAAAACCTGGAAAAAAGATAAAACTACCCTATCCAGACAAACCTAACAATACTTGACAAGCAAAACTAATTCTTAAATATCCAAAACAGACAATCCAAAAACCCACAGAAGTACTGGCATGCAATTAACTCCCTATTAAACCTGGTCAAACCACCACACCAGCTCCCCCCTCCACTAATGATAATAGCAATATAGTCTCCCAATTTAATCACCACTTTAATGGATCAATCAAGTCATTATCCACTCTTCTTTCGGCTGCTCCCGTCAGGGGTCGCCACAGCAGATCAACTCTTTCCATTTCTTCCTGTCCTCTGCATCTTGCTCTTTCACACCAACCACCTGCATGTCCTCTCTCACCACATCCATAAACCTTATCTTAGGCCTTCCTCTTTCCTGTTACCTGACAGCTTCATCCTTAGCATCTTTTTCCCAATATACTCGGGATCACTCCTCAGCACCTGTCCAAACCAACGTGATCTTGCCTCTCTGGCTTTGTCTCCAAACCTTCCAACCTGGGCTGACCCTCTAATATACTTATTCCTAATCCTGTCCATCCTCGTCACACCCAGTGCAAATCTTTAACATCTTCAACTCTGCCACATCAAGTTCTGACTCCTGCCTTTTTGTCAATGCCACTGTCTCCAACCCATATAACATAGCTGGTCTCACTACCCTCTTGTAGACCTTTCCTTTCACTCTTACTGGTACTCATCTGTCACAAATCACTCCTGACACTCTTCTCCGCACACTCCATCCTGCCCGTACTCTCTTCTTCACCTCTCTTCCACCCTCACCATTACTCTGAACTGTTGATCCCAAGTATTTAAACTCATCCACCTTCACCACCTCTACTTGCTGCATCCTCACCATTCCTCTGTCCTCCCTCTCACACACATATATTCTGCCTTAGTCCTGCTGACCTTCATTCCTCTTCTCTCTAGAGCATATCTCCACCTCTCCAGGGTCTCCTTCACCTGTTCCCTACTCTCACTACAGATCACAATGTCATCTGCAAACATCATAGTCCACGGGGACTCCTGTCTGATCTCGTCTGTCAACCTGTCCATCACCATTACAAATGAGAAAGGGCTCAGAGCTGAACCTAGATGTAATCCCACCTCCACCTTAAACGCATCCGTCACTCCCACCGCAGTCCACACCGCTGTCACACTACCCTCGTACATATCCTGTACCACTCTTACATATTTCTGACACTCCCGACTTCCTCATACAATACCACAACTCCTCTCTAGACACCCTGTCATATGCTTTCTCTAAATCCACAAAGACTCAATGCAACTCCTTCTGACATTCTCTGTACTTCTCCATCAACACTCAAAGCAAACTTCGCATCTGTAGTGCTGTTTCCTGGTATGAAACCATACTGCTGATCACTAATCATCACCTCCCTTCTTAACCTAGATTCCACTACTCTTTCCCATAACTTCATGCCTATGCACTCAACTGTCCAAAAATAGCTATTCCCCCACACCAAAATTAACTCCAGATACCTCACCCTCTTTTATGCTCTCACCAGTTCCAACCTCCCCAATCAAAAATATCTCTTAAAACTAAAACCCACTTCTCTTACAGCCGATGGAATACCAGCTTGCTTCCTAAACATAGCCGCTGACTCCTTATCCTATCCAGTCTCCATCCTTATAAACCGCTCCATCCAGGAAGCCTTTATCTGACAGTTATGGAAAATCTCATATATTATTCCCCTTCATAAAGGTGGCAATTCTCATGATTTCTCTAACTATTGCCCGATTGCCATCTTGCCTCCCATATCTAAGATACTTGAGAAATGTATCCATTTCCAGGTCATACACTTCCTAAATACAAATAACCTTCTCTCCAGCACACAACATGGCTTCCACCCATACCACAGTACAACTACCGCCCTTCTCTCTTTCACTAACCTGGTTAATCAACACAGAAATAATAATAACTTTGTATCTGCCACATTCCTAGACCTCTCAAAGGCATTTGACATGGTCTGTCACTCCTTATTAATAGATTCTCTTACCTCCTTATCCTTTGCCCCCAACACTATTGCCTGGTTCAAAAACGGTCTGTTCAACGCAAGCTGTCCAGTGGCAAGGCACACCACCTCTACTTCCCACAACCGTAGGCGTACCCCAAGGCTCTATATTAGGTCCACTTCTTTTTTTCTGTTTTCACCAACAATCTGCATACCTCTACCCAAAATGCTTCACTCATACAGTATGCAGATGATTCCACCCTAATCTGCTCAGCCCCATCGCTTACCACTCCAACTCACCCAGCAATCATTTACCTCTGTGGAATGCTGGATCTCAAATATCCAACTTATCCTCAACCCCAATAAAACCAAACTAATCCTGTTTACCCCAATAAATTATGAACCCCTCCTCTCTCCTTCTCTATCACTTCCACAAATGGTACTGTAATCTCCCCTTCTCCACATACCAAACTCCTAGGCATTGAAATTGATAATGACCTCCACTTTGACATCCATATCTCGCAAACCATCAAAAAGTGAGTACCCTATATAGACACAAAAACTTTCTTTCAGATCAGACACGAGTCACCCTAGCCCAATCCCACCTACTGTCCACATTAATGTATGCAGCACCAATACTGACTCACATCAAAAAAACTGACCTTGGCAAACTTGAGCCTTGTTATAGTAAAGTGGCCAAGTTTGCTACCAGTTCCACCTACAGAACCCATCACTGCCTACCATTAAGGAAACTTCAGTGGCTGGAATTCCCACAACTACTAACTTTCCACCAACTAGTCATCACATATATTCTAAAGTATCCTGATAAAATCCCAGCACTAAAGCAACTACTAACACACTATACAGCAAACTGTCCTCTTCGTTCTCCCAGTAAATTACTTCTCTATATCTCCACAGTTCACAACACTGCAGGAAAAGCTATTTTCTCACACTCTATAGCTAAAAGCTGGAATAACCTCCCCATATCTGTGACTTCTGCTCTAAATACCTCACAATTCAAAAACCTGCTTAAATCATATCTTAGAGGTTCATGGCTGTGCCCATGTATTACATAATACTATATCTGTACTTCCTTCATCTTTACCTCTCTCCTACTACTTTACACTCCGTAAACACAGCATCCTTAATTGAAACCTACACAGCATCCTTAATTGAAACCTATCTTTGCCTGGTACTATCTTTGTAGTTAACGTATGTATGTGATCATTATTTATTAATTTTTTTTCTTCTCAATGTAACTTTCTACCATTGAACAAATGTTGATAATGCTTTGTACTTTATGTAAAGATGTCTTGCATGGTTTTATATTATGTGGAGTTTTTCTCTCCGGGCCTCCGCTGAAAATGGACCTCGTCCAGTCGGGCCATCCCGGTTAACAAATATAAAATAAATAAAATAAAATAATTTTCGTTTTTAGTTTATGTGTGAGAAACTTTGATATTTGATTTAAGTTTCTTTATTGTGTAGTTGTACAGCAGCGCTGTTTGTCATGTACAGGACTTGCCTTGGCTATGAGAGGTGGTTTAGTGTGTAATTTCAAGTTAATAGTGTCTTTTGGATTATGCCATTTAGCGTTACTTTTAGTCCGTTTATATTAAAAGTTCTTTTATTTTTTTCCAACTTGCAATCTGTTTAGAGGGAAAAAAGTCTATTTCAGTTTTCTGTGAGTCTCTCAGTAACATGTGAAGTGAAGCTTTTTACTTGCCTCAAGTTTATCCACGAGCTCTCACTGTGATTGGCTTCTCTCATTCGCAGTTGCAGAGCTGTTGCTTTCTTGTCTTGCAGTGATTAGTGGAAGTTGTAGGACTTCTTGCTGTGGTGTTCTTTCCTTTTGAGTGATTTGTGGGGATTCTTATTCCCCCTACGAACCATGTAATGTAACTCAAGTAGCATTTTTAAATATATGGTAAATTAGAATGATCTCAGGAGTAGTATTTCCGTCATACACGTTTTTTGTATCTTGTTGGGCTTGTCGTCTCTGGCAGCCAGTATTTAAAGAAGCTGAATTTCCTTGAACTCATTATAGAGCAAGTTTGCTACTGGTAGGATTTTACTTTGTTCTTCTCGAAAATATTAATAAACACTTAAAGGAAATTTTAAATAGGAAGTTCTAAGATTCTTTTTGTTTTATACATGTAGTCAGATTATATAGGTTCATAGATTCATACTAGGCTAACTGCCCTTGTGGGCCATTTTAAGCCTAGCCAACTACCCCATGTGAGAATCAAACCCTGCCCCTTCTGTTTGTAAGGTAAACACCCTAACCATTATGCCAACCTCCCACACCTTTATCTATAATACTTTAAGGAAAGACTGGCAGATGCACTGAATCCATTGGAACTCAGAACCCATGGCAACATGGATTTTAAACACAAAACCTTTAAAAGATGAAATTAATTTCTGATGAAAACAGAGAATTTTGAAGCTCACACTTGCAATATTAAAACACTTTTACCCTGCAGCCTCAACACCCCTATATATATATGAACAATGATACTGCTGTTCTTTAGACTAGGAGGAATATTCTGAGATACTTCTATCTCGTAATCAATATATATTCCCTCTGTTCAACTCTGCTCCTTTGAGATTTGCAGATAACTTAGACTTTCAGTAGGCTCACAGGGAAAACAAATTCTATAGTAACATTATATACATGACTCCAATAGATTTTAACAAAGTACTGAACATTATGTTACAGAAGCTTCATAGTTAAGCTGAAGCAAAAGGAGGGTCGAGCATAACATATAGTGAATGACGCAATATGTTAAACATAAGTAGGTGTTTACAGAGAAATTCTGAGTTTGTTCTCTGTCCTGAAGGATGGCAAGTAATTCTCCTTTATTGCTATTATATATTGGTTTATTTATTGTCTCTTGGTTAGTGCATTAATAGCTATTTAGGGTTTTGGTGGGTTCAAATTGTTTTATCATGGTGTGGATGGGAGAAATGGCGCAGGAGTTATCCTGAAGGAAGAAACAGTATGCTGAGTGTGTTTTGGAGGTGAAAAGAGTGTCGGATGAGTGATGTTTATGAATCTGGAAATTGATGGTGTAATGATGAATGTTGTTAATGCATGTGCTCCACAAGTTGGGTGTGCGATGGACAAGAGAGAAAAATTTTGGAGTGAGTTGGATGAAGTGGTGATGACTGTACCCTAGGGTGAGAGAGTGGTGATTGGAGCAGATTTCAATGGGCATGTTGGTGAAGGGAATGGTGGGGATGAGGAAGTGATGGGTAGGTATGGTGTTAAACAAAGGAATGCAGAAGGTCAGATGGTAGTGGATTTTGCGAAAAGGATGGTCATGGCTGTGGTGAATATGTATTTTAACAAGCGGGAGGAGCATAGGGTGACATACAAGAGTGGAGGAAGATGCACACAGGTGGATTATATCTTGCGTAGGAGGGCCAGTTTGAAGGAGATTGGAGACTGTAAAGTGGTGACCGGGGAAAGTGTAGTTAGGCAGCATAGGATGGTGGTTTGTAAGATGACATTGATAATCAAGAAGAAGAAGAGGAGGAGGAGTGTGAGGGCAGTACCAAGGATCAAATGGTGGAAATTGAAAAAGGGTAATTGTGAGGTGGTGTTCCGGGAAGAGTTAAGACAGGCACTGGGTGGCAGTGAGGAGTTACCAAATAGCTAGGTAACTACAGCAGAGCTAGTAAGGGAGACTGCTAGAAAGGTGCTTGGTATGACATCTGGACAGTGGAAGGACGACAAGGAGACATGGTGGGGGAATGAGGAAGTACAGGAGAGTATACAGAGAAAGAGGTTGGCAAAGGAGAAGTGGGATTGTCAGAGAGATGAAGAAAGTAGACAGGAGTATAAGGAGATGAGGTGCATGGCAAAGGGAGAGGTGGCGAAGGCTAAGGGTAAGGCATATGAAGAGTTGTATGAAAGGTTGTACACTAAGGAGGGAGAAAAGGACCTGTACCAATTGGCTAGACAGAGGAACTGAGCTAGGAAAGATGTGCAGCAGGTAAAGGTGATAAAGGATAATGAGGGAAACATACTTACAAGCGAGGAGATTGTGTTGAGCAGATGGAAAGAGTACTTTTGAGGGGTTGATGAATGAAGAGAATGAGAGGGAGAGAAGGTTGGATGATGTGGGGATAGTAAATCATGAAGTGCAATGGATTAGCAAGGAGGAAGTAAGGATAGCTATGAAGAGGATGAAGAATGGAAAGGCTGTTGGTCCAGATGACATACCTGTGGAAGCATGAGGGTGTTTAGGTGAAATGGCAGTGAAGTTTTTAACCAGATTGTTTAATGAAATTTTGGAAAGTGAGAGGATGCCTGAGGAATGGAGAAAGTGTTTTGGTACCGATTTGTAAGAATAAGGGTGATGTGCAGAGCTGTAGTAACTACAGAGGGATTAAATTGATCAGTCACAGCATAAAGTTATGGGAAAGAGTAGTGGAAGCTATGTTAAGGGATGTGATGATTAGTGATCAGCAGTATGATTTCATGTCGGGAAAGAGTACTACAGATAGCTTAAGTACCTACCAATGAACCTACCTGCCTGAAGGCATTTATAAGCCTAGCCAGAATGTGTTGGCTTTCGCCACCCCCTTAGATTAGTTCCCGGTGCCTCTGTCCAGCAGAGCCACTGAAGTGATCCTCAAGGCAAACTTTCTGTTTCCCATCCACTCGTCAAGATTTTTTTTGAAGAGTGTTATCAAGGAGCTCTGCCTGATGTAGACTGGGATTTTGTTCCAAAGCATGGGAAGTCTCTGGGACAGGAATCTATCCCTCCAGCATGTCCTATTTATTGTTGTGGTGAGGTTTAGATCCCTAGAGCGTGTGGCTCACGGGGATAAGGTTTTCTTTAGGTGGAGCATGTCCACCAATTCTGGGTTGGACATTGCCTTGTATGTCAGGCAGAGATAACCTCTGAGTAGGTGGCATGTAACCGAGTACAGCTGTAATTTCTTCAGTCGAGCTGCATAGGGCATCTGTTTGAGGCCAGTGATCCTCTTGGTGAGGTACTTCTGTGGTCTTTCCAGCTGTTGCAGGTGAAAGCGCTTAGTCTTTCAGGTCTGCATTAAAGGATTTATCTATTGCTTGCCAGCCTGGTCTTTGTGCGGTGGTCTGAATTTTCGGTTTGTGACTCTTTAGACCCTAATTTGGGTTTAATTTTTCTTTCTTTTTGTTTGCAGGTGTCTTGTAAGGCATTGTATTCTATGATGGGTCTGATGAGTGATGAGTAGAGGGGTACAATGACCTCTTTTATCTGGATGCGAACCCTTTTGTGATTAGGTGGGCCATGTAGAAGGATTTTCTAACCACTTTGGCAATGTGATTATCAAAGTTGAGATTACTATCTACTTGGGTCCCCAGATCCCTTATTACGTCTTCTGTATTTAGGGGACTGCCACCAAGTGGTAGTTTGTGGGTACTTTGTTTCTTCCAAAGGGGATGACTATGCACTTTTTGGCATTTAGCTTGAGGCCATGATTTTGACACCAGGTATCCATCTCAGTGAGACCCTTTTGGAGGATGTCTGTGTCAGCCAGAATCAATTATAGCACCTAGTTTGCAGTCTGCGAACTTGGTCAGCCATAGTCCTCCTGTGCTTGCCTGTACCTCTGAGAAGTATATGCCGAACAGGAGGGGTCCTAGGACTGAGCCCTGGGGAACTCCACTTGTAACCGATTTAGTCTGACCTAGCTCCCGTCTGCTCAACTCCTGAGACTTGCTTGGCTGCAAACATCTGCATTAGAAGCTGAAGCTAACTTGCAGTAGTGCATTTAATATTTTGTTAATTACAAACTTGCAGTTTTAAAAGTACTGTATTTTCTTTTTTCTGTTTCCTAATTATGTGTTTCTGAACAGTGTGCTCTGTGTCTCTCTGCAGTTAGTTTCCCACCCTCCCTTCCTGTTCTTGTGTTTGTATTAGTGTTGCTGGCTCTGGAATTGCCCGCCCCTCCTGTAAGTCTGTATTACAACACTCCTCCTGGGTCCATCTCATTTGCTCTCTTGGCCAAGTACAGTGAGATCATATTCTGAGTCTAGTGTTCACTCTACGTAATACAGAGTTGATTTGAGAAGGCCCAAAAAAAAAATTAATTTGCTTTTACTGTATTTGTCTTTCCTCCTACTTTATTTTGCTTTTCTTAAAAGTACTCAGTTTTATTTATTCTGCTGCATTTATTACTGCTTGATAGTAGCCTGATTAAATTGTAACTGTTATTCTAAGTCTTTTGGTTTAAGCACTTGGGCTTCATACAGGCTGTTTTACATTAAGAAGGTTTGTGGTCTGCACTGTTGTGCAGGACAGGTAGCTTACATCCTTCTAAGCTGGGAATTGCTGATTTGAAGGCCCAGTGTCTGCTATTCTAAAAGTGTATTAGTTCTGGCTTAAGCACTTTGGTTTCAGGCCAGTTATTCTACATTAAGAAGTTTTGTGGGCTGCACTCTTGTGGGAGGAGAAGCTGGATTCTACCCCTCTGAGCTGGGAATATCTGGTCACAGGCTTATTCTGTCTGCTTATTTGAAATGTTTCTTTCTGAAATTGGTGCGGCTTGTTGCTGTAGCATAGACCAGATTCAGGTCTGCTGAATCTAGCTTTGTCTGTATAATTCGAGCACTGATCCAGGCCATCTTTTTTGGAGAAGGTTCCCCTGCACCTTAGTAAGCAGGGGTGTTCAGTTAGAACTTGTCTGATTGAAGACTGCTGGAACAGGGCTCAGTTTTGAGGTTTTTTCTGGTTGGTTAATTGGGTAACTTGTTTGTCAGTTTGTTTTCTATTGTTTGTTTATACATATATAACATTGTACTTTATTCATCTGCTTTTACTGTATTTGTGTTTCTTCCTAGTTTATTACTAGTGGCATTGACTACAACTTTGATCTGCGATACATAACAATAAGTGTCCTTTTCTGTGCATTTAAAGTGTTTTTTTTCAGTGTATCTGCTTTATTTTCTAAAAAAAAAAAGTATATATGCTTGTTTCCCACCTTTCTAAGCTAGTATAGTCCGGTTTTCAGGTTAGTGCTGAAGTCACGGCTGTGTTACAAATCTCTGTGTTTGTCCATACCTTACTTGGATAGGAGGTGGTTCTCTGTTCACCTGTGAGAGAGGGGAGCTTTGAGCAGCCTGTCTGTCCCTGGAGGAGTGGTTTCAGCCCAGAATAGTTTATTGGCCATTTTGGGCTAATTTCTATCGCTTTCATTTCCCTGCTGTAAATACCGTATTTGCCCGGTTTTGCGCCGGTTAGCTAGGGTAAAATTATTCCCGGCTCCAAAGTCTCCTCTTCAATTTTTCCCTTGGAACTAGATAAACTTTCAACTCAAGCCACTTAATTTCTCAGCCTGGCACTTACTCAAAACTTATAGCAAGCACTTGTAAACCGTAGTACTAGACCCTCCTGTTCTGTACAGAAGGACAAGGCTCTCTATTCGACCTTACCAGCCATCCAGTAAAACAGTTCACTGTACCTATCCTGGCATGTTCAAAGGGCAGTTTCAGGTGTACTCTCCAGTCCAACTGGTGAATCTGGGCATTTTGAGGCAATGTTACAACTGCCTCATGTACACAGACAACCCCCTCCTCCTACCACCAAACACTAATACATGCGAGAGATGCAATTATACAGCCAAACTGGAGGCTAAGCTCTCTCAACCCAAGACTGGATCAAACAGTCAAGAGGAGAAGGGAAATACTTGCATCACACCACCAGTCTCACATAAACCCATTAAAGCAGCACTGGAAAAAAATACACATAAATACATGAAAACATACTCGGAGGCCCTAAATAAAAATCTGCAAAACCAACAGAGACCTCCAAAGCAAATATCCAAGCAACCTCCACCCCCCAACACAAACCATGAAACACATACTTCACAAAACCAGTGTGCCATGCAATCACAGCCCTTAAGGCAAAATAACATACCCAACATACTAGTAATAGGTGACTCTATAGTCAGGCACACTGATGTCCCACTCACTAGGCTGAATAAGGAGAAGGTTACTGTTAGCTGCCTGTCAGGCGCCAGGATCCGCCACATAACACAAGCACTCGGGTCACTACAGAACAAGTACAAATATGACTCTGTCATTGTCCATGTTGGTGTGAATGACCTGAGCCGTATCTCTCTGGACTACATGAAAAGAGACATGGAAGAGGAAGAGCTTTCTGATCACGTAGCTCAGGCCGGTATGACCCTGACCCTGAGTAGCATCCTGCCCTCACCAAGAATGATGCCACGGTATAAAGAAAAAAATTCTCAATTTCAACAATTGGCTAAGTTTCTGGTGTCATTCAAAGGGGATCCAGTGTTTGTCTGCCTGGGATGACATGCTCGACAAGCCACGCTGCTTCTCTAGAGACTGCTTGCACCTGTCCCCCTTAGACTTTCAAATACTGGCCAAGGCTCTTGCCACCCCCATAGTGCCTTTTTTAGGCAAGGCTCAAAAGACAAGCCTACTGCCGTAAATAGCACAAGTAACAAAAAACTCAGGGTAGTGCTACTCAGTGCCAGAAGTCTGAACCTCAAAATGCATGCACTCGAGACACTCTTCAGTATGGAGAAAATCGATATATGTGCAGTAACAGAAACCTGGTTTAAGGCTCCAGAGAGCACCCCAGCACTACCAGGCTACAACTCATACCATACATTTCGGCCGCACAACCCAAACCGAAATACAAAAGTCGGGGGCGTATCCATATTCATCAAGGATACCCACACCTCCAGGTTAGTGGCACAGCACGATGCTTCAGGGATCATCCACGTGCAACTAACAGTGGGCAAAACTGCAATTCAAATTGTAGCTTGCTACAGATCACCCATCATGTCCCAGGACCCCCATTCCACATTCCTGGAAACACTGGGAAACATAAAGGTCTTACCAAACACCCTAATATTGGGTGATTTCAGTTATCCAAACATTAACTGGTAGAACTACTCAAGTACTAACTTCCTTGCCCAACATTTCCTAGAATTTATAAACTCAAATACCCTGGTTCAACTGGTCAACACTCCCACCAGAGGTGACAACATATTGGACCTGGTCATCACCAACATGGGTGACCAGTGTTACACACCGGAAATCAACCCCTCGCTGGTTAGATCTGACCATAAACAAATCACTTTGGATATCCACATTCCGCCCCCACCCCTGGACAAGAAAACCACAGTGAAAAACTTTTCAAAAGCAAACTTCACGTTACTTAAGACCGAGGTGGAAAGTTTCAAAGCCCCCATGCTGAAAGATAGCGCTGTCCAAGCTGCAAAAATCTTTACTAATGCATTCTACGGGCACCTACAAGAATGCATGGATCCTGCCATCCCAAGCAAAACCAAGACTCACTCCTCCAAGAAAAGGAAACCAGTCTGGTGGACCCCTGCCATAAACAAGCTATACAGTAGAAGAAGGAAACTAGTACAGAAAAGAGTAAAATCCCAAGAAGGGAAGACGTCCCTGATCAGTATCAGCACGAAACTACAATCCCTCTTAAAATCATCCAAGGCGAGCTTTGAAAGAAAAATTGCCAAGGACTCCAAAGATAACCACAAGGCATGGAGTTAGTGCAGAATGGCACAAAATACACTGAACCGACCGATATCACCAACATCCTGGCAGACAGGTTCAGCGCAAACCTCACCCCCAAGAGGGCCCATAACCATACCAGAAGAATGTAGAGTCCCTGAAATCACAGACACTCAAGTTAAAATAGCCCTCTCCAAAGCCAAAAACACAGCATCAATAGGGACCGGACAGTGTCCCAGGCTGCGTCCTACACACTACACAAGCTCAAAGATGAACTAACCCCTCACCTAAACACACTGTTCAAACTCAGCCTCTCCACAGGCTACGTACACATAGAGTGGCGCACAGCAGCAGTTATTGCACTTCACAAAGGTGGAGCCACAGCAGACCCCGGGAACTATTGCCCCATAAGCCTGACTAGCTTGGTCTGCAAGGCTATGGAGTGCATCATCATGGAACTCGATGTTTTGAAAGTGTTGATGAAGAAGTACAGAGAAGGTCAGAAGGAGTTGCATTGTGTTTTTGTAGACTTGGAGAAAGCACATGACCGGGTGCCTAGACAGGAGTTCTGGTATTGTATGAGGAAGTCAGGAGTGTCCGAGAAGTATGTAAGAGTGGTATAGGATATGTACGAGGGTAGTAAGACAGCGGTGAGTTCTGCGGTGGGAGTGATGGATGCATTTAAGGTGGAGATGGGATTACATCAAGGATCAGCTCTGAGCCCTTTCTTATTTGCAATAGTGATGGATAGGTTGACAGACAAGATCAGACAGGAGTCCTCGTGGACTATGATGTTTGCAGATGACATTGTGATCTGTAGTGAAAGTAGGGAGCAGGTGGAGGAGACCCTGGAAAGATGGAAATATGCTGTAGTGAGAAGAGGAATGAAGGTCAGCAGGACTAAGACAGAATATGTGTGTGTGAATGAGAGGGAGGATAGAGGAATGGTGAGGATGCAAGGAGTAGAAGTGGCAAAGGTGGATGAGTTTAAATACTTGGGATCAGTAGTTCAGAGTAATGGTGAGTGTGGAAGAGAGGTGAAGAAGAGAGCTCAGGCAGAATGGAGTGGGTGGAGAAGAGTGTCAGGAGTGATTTGTGACAGACTAGTACCAGTAAGAGTGAAAGGGAAGGTCTACAAGAGGGTAGTGAGACCCAGCTATGTTATATGGGTCGGAGACAGTGGCACTGACAAAAAGGCTGGAGTTAGAGCTGGATGTGGCAGAGTTAAAGATGTTAAGATTTGCACTGGGTGTGACGAGGGTGGACAGGATTAGGAATAAGTATATTAGAGGGTCAGCCCAGGTTGGAAGGTTTGGAGACAAAGCCAGAGAGGCAAGATCACATTGGTTTGGACATGTGCTGAGGAGGGATGCTGAGTATATTGGGAAAAAGATGCTAAGGATGAAGCTACCAGGTAACAGGAAAAGAGGAGGGCCTAAGATAAGGTTTATGGATGTGGTGAGAGAGGACATGCAGGTTGTTGGTGTGACAGAGCAAGATGCAGAGGACAGGAAGACACAGAAACAGATGATCCGCTGTGGCGACCCCTAACGGGAACAGCTGAAAGAAGATGATGATTAGGATTTTCAATTGATGGTATAGTAGTGCGTTATAGAAATGTATACCAACAAATGGCCTGCTTTCTGGGATATAATACTCACATATACATACCTGCAGTATATTTTTTGACTGCTTCACTTGTCTAACTAATAACAATGTGGCAGTTTTTAGAGGCATTAGTAATCTACTGTTTGCATACAAAATAAACTTGTCTGGTAAGAAGTGAATGGTGTCAACTAGACAGTAAGGGCTGAATTTATTTTTATAGTTAATATCTTTGAGAATTAAACATGACGTGTAACTTGACTTTACAAACTTTATTTGTCCACTCTGTGTCTACCTGTAACTTCTGGCTCTGTTGGGAAACCAATTAATAGTTTTGGCTCTCTGTTGACACTGTGGTTACATGAATGTATTTATAAGTAAAATACGTTTTTTTTTTTTTATTGAAGAAAATGGTAACTCCAGTGTACATGCTCCTGCTGCAGATTTACCTGTAGCAAGTGATTTATTGTATGAGAATCAAGTGATATAATTAGTGATACATACTGTAAATACATAAATTCAGTAATTATATTTGTGACATGTACACTGGAGTAGAGGACATAGATGATGTATGATACTAAATAGCAGTTGTGATTAATACAGAATACAGCTAATTTTCTGTTATAAATTAAATTTAAGTACTTGTGTTTTTTTTTTTTTTTTTAGAATGTTTGCTCTTAGACTATATATAATGTATATATGCAGCATATGTTTTTCTTAAGATACTTGCATTTGGATTTCATTTATCTTAGTTTTCCGTGTTCATAAAGTGAAATGGTGGGGCGTTTTCTGAACAATAATTTTTACCAAGCATCTGAGTTGTTGTATGTCCATACTGTTGGAAGGAGTAAACTGTTTTGTATTAGTGTAGTAGTATATTTGCATATTTTTGCAAGCTAAGGTTGTGTATGAGCATAGACTCCATAAGGCTTTCTTACATGAATTGCTATAGTAGTTAATAACAATTCAACTTCTTTCCTAGTTTATCCAAGCTGTACAACTAATTGTTTTCTGTTTACTTCAGATGGTCTTTTATTTATATCTAATCATGTAGAGCTCTTTCTGATAGTCTGTTGTCATGAAGGGTAGGCTAATAGATCTTAGTATATCTGTTAAGACTAGGAATTTTGATAATTCCATGCATGGTTTGGTTAATTTGCTTTATATTCGATTTTTGTTTTCTTTTTCATTTTGGCCTGATTCACTATTTTTTAAATTTCCAACAACATTCTGTTCATGTTATTTTTATTAACTAAAATGTTAAATAGTTACACATGTTTTTGTGGAGAAAAGTGTTATTGGATTGTAAGAGCAAGAATTGATTTCAAATTCAATTTCTTTATAGTATACAAATGGAATTAACATTGTGTTTAACTGTTAATGGGTTAAATTGTCCAAGGAAAATATCTAAGTTGTTGAAATATTTGAATAATAAAAAAGCACAGGTGGTATTTTTGCAGGAAACTCATTTTAAAACAGATGAAAAAATATTTGGAACACTGGTAATTTTCTCTCTCTGGACAATTCTTCATACAAAACCAAGATTCTTGTGAAGAAAAATATTACTGATCCTCCTATAGTACTTAAACATGAAGATCAAGATGGGCTTTTCTCATTAGTTATCTTAAAATTTAATAACAGGTTTTGGACATACTGGTTTCCTGGTATGAGGACAAGTATTGTCAAAAAGTGTTTAGATTTTATTACAAATACATATAAAGGTACTTTTGTATTAGGAGGTGACTTTAATTGTATCCTTGATAATTTGGAAACAACTTGTTGTTCTGTCGTTTTTTCCCGGTTAGGGGTCGCCACAGCAGAACTCCGGTGCGCTAATGATTGGCAGTAGATTTTTTTACGGGTGCCAAGGTGCCAGCTCGACACCCAACCTTCAACGAAGGCACGATAATTCGGAAACCACTAACAGAAAAATATTAAGGCTTACTCCCACAGCAAAAATATTTAAAAAATGGATTGAATCCTTTAATTTAGTACGTACATTTAAGGTGAAAGAGGCTAAATCTTTAAAGTTTTCTCATCAAGATCACAGATTTGGTACCCAAAGAAGAATAGATAAAATCTTAGTTTCCCATGATTTGTTCTCCAAAATCTCACATTTCTCAATACTTCCTTTGTCTGACCATGACTCACTTATGTTTAAGATTCAAATAGCTGTTAAAAAACTTTCCTTTACAACTTGCCTTCCAGAGTACATAACTAAAATCGAGGATTTTAAACCTTGGCTCATTTTGGAATTGAAATGTTTCCGTACAACAAGCCTAACTCTAGATGTAAACATTATTATGATCTGGGATACATTAAAAGCTTACATTTATGTTAAAAATACATGGTTTAAAAAGAAACTTAAGGAGTGGGACTTTAAATATCTTGTAATTCTATCTCAGCTTTTAACAGCTAAATCAAATTTGTTCAAAAATGAACTTGAAAATAAAAAGAAAATTGAGGAACTAAATAAAAAAAAATCTCCATATTTTAACTCGTAAGACAGATATGGCGTTAGAAATTAAAAATGCATTCTTATTCTTTATCTCCTAAACATTTGCATAACGTATCAATGAGAACCAAGATGCATTCTAAGTCCAAAAATATTACAATACTATATGAAGGTACAAAAAAGAAAGTATCAGATATTGGATATATACTTGATGCTTTTAAACACCATTATGCAGACCTAAATAATTCTATTAGTATCGAGGCTAACTTCTCAAGTTTAAGCTCATCTTATACCTTGAAACTTTCTGAGGAATTAAAATCAAATCTTCAAAAGAAATCTTATGTAAAGACGTTACTGAAAAAAATCCATTTTAAACCGAAAAAGCACCAGTCATAGATGGCATAATACTTGAAATGTATAATCTTTTTCCTTTATCTATTCCATCCTTCTTTCATAAAAGTTTAGTAGAAAGACAATATTAGGATAATATTAACCCTTATTGAATATAAAGAAAACAAAGAAGCATTGTTAATTGGCCTAGACACTGAAAAGGCTTTTGACTCTTTAAACTGGGAGTATTTATTAAAGTTTTAAATCTGTTTACTTTCCATCTTTTATTTCTCTTTTAAGAAATATCTGTAACAACAATCTAGCCTATGTCAAATTAGGACCCATTACTTCAGATGCTATGCCTTTATCAAAAGGTACCAAACAGGGCTGGCCTTTGTTTCCCATTTTTGTTTGCAGTAGCTATTGAAACTCTTGCCGTACTAATTAGAAATAATTCAAAGATTAAAGGTATTAACATATATAATCAGAGTTGCTGGCTACTGAGACTTGTCTGCATATATCAACTGGACACAAGCTGATTTAAGTATACTTTTCTCTGCACTTATTTAAGAAAGATTTGATTCGGTAAATATTGTGTGTCTCTGTTTATCTGCAGTTAGTTCCCCACCCCTCCTCCCTATTTCTTGTTGTGGTGTTAATCTTGGTGTCTTTGGAATTGCCCGCCCCTGCTGTAAGTCTGTTTTTGGACACTTCTCCTGGACCCATCTCATTTGCTCACTCAGTTGAGTACAATGAGATCATATTTTGATATACTCCTACCAGTCCCATCTCCTCTGCTGTGTACAGAGAGAGCACTTGGGAAGGACATTCCCCTATAGTATCTTAATCTGCTCTGTTTCCTCCGTCTCAAAAATAAAATTGCACTTCATCTGCTTTACTCTGTTTGTGTTTCTTCCTACTTTATTACCTTATTTTGCGTTTGCCTCTTCTTAAAAGTACTCAGTTGAATTTATTCTGCTGCCTTTATTACTGCTTGTTAGTAGCCTGATTAAATTGTAACTGTTATTCTAAGGCTTTTGGTTTAAGCACTTGGGCTTCAAACCAGTTGTTTTACATTAAGAAGATTTGTGGTCTGCACTGTTGTGGCAGGCCAGGTAGCGTACATCCTTCTAAGTTGGAAACTGCTGATTGAAGGCTCAGTGTCTGTTATTCTAAGAGTGTATTAGTTCCTGGTTAAGCACTTGGGCTTCAGGCCAGTTATTCTACATTAAGAAGGTTTGTGGTCTGCACTCTTGTGGGAGGAGAGGCTAGATTTTGCCCTTCTGAGCTGGGAATTTCTGGTTAAAGGCTTATTGAGCATGCTTACTTGAACTGTTTTTCTGAAATCGGTACGCCTTGTTTGGTGTAGCATAGACTAGATTCAGGCCTGCTGGATCTAGCTTTGTTTGTAGAACTTGTGCACTGATCCAGGCCGTCTTTTTTTGGAGAAGGTTTCTCTGTAACCTAGTGGCAGGAGTGTGCAGTTAGAACTTGTCTGAAGACTGCTGGAACAGGGCTCAGTTTTGTGCTTTTTAACTGGTTAATTGGGTAAAGTGTTGTTTTGATTGTATCTGCCCTATTTTCTGGGGGGGGGGGAATATATATATATATATATATATATATATATATATATATATATATATATATATATATAATCTCCTCATTGTTTCCCACCTTTCTGAACTAGTATAGTCCAGTTTTCAGGCCACTGCTGAATCCAGGGCTGTGTTACAAGTTTCTGTGTTGCTCATACCTTACTTGAATAGAAGGAAGTTTCTCTGTTCACCTGTGAGAGAGGGGAGCTTTGAGCAGCCTATGTGTCCCTGGAGGAGTGGTTTCAGCCCAAACGTTAGAAGTTTATTGGCCTTTTTGGGTTAATTTCTCTCTCTTTCAGTTCCCTGCTATAAAAAACACACTTGCATGGTTTTGCTCGCTAGGCAACGTCTGTTAGCTAGAGTTAAACTATTCTCGACTCCACAAAGTCTACTCTTCAATTGTTTTCCCTTGGAACTAGACAAACTATCAACTTTAGCACTCAAACCATTCATTTCACAGTCCATCACTTGCTTAAAACTCATAGCAAGCACTAATTAACCCTAGCACTAGACCGCCCCTATACTGTCCAGAAGGACCAGGCTCTCTATTCGTCCCCACCAGCCAATCAGAAAAACAGCTTACTCTACCTATTCAGGCATGTCCAAAGAGCAGTTTCCTGTGTACTCTCCAGTCCAACTGGTGAAGCTGGACATTTTGAGTTAGTTACAGCTGCTTCATGTCCACAGACAACCCACTCCTCCTACCACCAAACACTACTATATGTGAGAGATGCAATTATACAGCCAAACTGGAGGCAAAGCTCTCTCAACCCAAGACTGGAACTGACAGTCGAGAGGAGAAGGGTAATACTTGCAACACACCACCAGTCTCACATAGACCTAATAAACACTGACAAATAGCACACAGGACTACATGAAAACATACTCTGAGGCTCTAAATAAAAATCTGCAAAAGCAACAGAGACCTCCAAAGCAGACATCCAAGCAACCTCCACGCCCCATCACCAACCATGAAACACATAATTCACATAATCAGTGTGCCACGCAATCACAGCCCTTAAGGCAAAATAACATACCCAACACACTAGTAATATGCGACTCTATAGTCAGGCACACTGATGTCCCACTAACTAGGCTGGACAAGGAGAAGGTTACAGTTAGCTGTCTGTCGGGAGCAAGGATCTGCCACATAACACAAGCACTCAGGTTATGCCAGAGCAAGTACAAACATGACTCTGTCATTGTCCATGTTGGTGTGAATGACCTGATACGTACCTCTCTGGACTACATGAAAAGAGACATGGAAGAGCTCTCTGATCATGTAGTCCAGGCTGGTATGATCCTGATCCTGAGTAGCATCCTGCCCTCCCCAAAAATGATGCCACAGTATAAAGAAAAAATGATCAATTTCAACAATTGGCTAAGTTTCTGGTGTCATTCAAAGGGGATCCATTATCTGTCTGCCTGGGATGACATGCTCTACAAGCCACATTGCTTCACAAGAAATGGCTTGCACCTGTCACCCTTAGGCTTTCTAATACTGGCCAAGGCTCTTGCTGCCCCCATGGTGCCTTTTTTAGGCAAGGCGCAAAAGACAAACCCACCACCATAAATAGCACAAGTAACCAAAACTGAGGGTAATGCTACTCCACGCCAGAAGCCTAAACCTCAAAATGCATGCAGTTGAGGCACTCCTCAGTATGGAGAACATCGACATCTGTGCAGTAACAGAAACCTGGTTTAAGGCTCCTGAGAGCACCCCAGCACTACTAGCCTATAACTCATACCATACCTTTCGGCCACAGAACCAGGACCGAAACACAAAAGGTGGGGGTGTATCCATATTCATTAAGGATACCCACACCTTCAGGTTAGTGGCGCAGCACAATGCATCAGAGATCATCCATGTGCAACTAACAATGGGCAAAACTGCAATCCAAATTGTAGCTTGCTACAGATCACCCACCATGACCCAGGAACCCCATTCTGCATTTCTGGAGACACTGGGAAATATGAAGGTCCTACCAAACATCCTAATACTTGGTGATTTCAGTTACCCAAACATAAACTGGGAGAACTACTCAAGTACCAACTCCCTTGCCCAACGCTTCCTACAATTTATAAACTCTAATGCGCTAGATCAACTAGCCAACACCCTCAACAGAGGGAATAGCATATTGGACCTGGTCATCGCCACCATGGGCGACCGGTGTTCCACACTGGAGGTCAACCCCTCGCTGGTTGGATCAGACCATAGACTAATCACTCTGGGGGTGGGGGCGGGATGTGGATATCCAGTCAAGGAAACCACTGTGAAAAACTTTTCAAAAGCAAACTTCACATTACTTAAGACTGAGGTGTAAACGTTCACTGCCCCCATGCTAAAGGACAATGCTGTCCATGCTGCTGAAACCTTTACAAAGGCACTTTGTGAGCATCTGCAGGAATGCATGGATCATGCTATCCCAAGTAAAACCAAGAATCACTCCTCCAAGAAAAGGAAACCAGTCTGGTGGACCCCTGCCATAAACAAGCAATATAGCAGAAGGAGGAAACTAGTACAGAAAAGAGTAAAATCCCAAGAAGGAAAGACATCCCTGATCAGTATCAGCAAGAAACTACGATCCCTCATTAAATCATCCAAGGCTAGTTTCGAAAGAAAAATTTCCAATGACTCCAAAGATCACCACAAAGCATTCTTTAGCTATGTCAAGAACCTAAGTGGAAACTCTCAGATCTGCTCTGAGTTAGTGCAAAATGGCACAAAATACACTGAACTGACTCATATTGCCAACATTCTGGCAGACAGGTTTAGTGAAAACTTCACCCCCTAAAGGGCCAATAACCATACCAGAAGAGTGTAGGGGCCCGTCAGTCACAGACACACAGGTTAAAACAGCCCTATCCAAAGCCAAAAACACAGCTTCAGTGGGACTGGACAGTGTCCCAGGCTGTGTCTTACAAGAGCTCCAAAATGAACTAACCCCTCGCCTAAACACACTGTTCAAACTCAGCCTCTCTACAGGCTACGTACCCACAGAATGGCGCACAGCAACAGTTATCCCGCTCCACAAACCTCAATGGACCCCAGGAATTATCGCCCTATAAGCCCGACTAGCCTGGTCTGCAAGGCTATGGAGCACATCATCATGGAACTCATTAACAGAGACATTGGGAACCTCCAAACCTTGGACCCTACCCAGTTTGGCTTTGTTAGGGGCAGATCATGCCTCCTAAACCTGATGGACTTCTTTGAGACTGTTACCAAGGCATTAGACGAGGGAAAGGAGGTCCACACAGCCTACCTAGACCTCGCAAAGGCTTTCAACACCATTCCCCATTCTAGTATTATAGACAAGCTCGCCAGCTTGAACACATATGGTGAAAGTTGCAGGCTCTACGTCCGTCTCTAAACCGGTTACAAGTGGAATACCCCAGGGCTCAGTCCTAGGACCCCTCCAGTTCGGTATATACTTCTCAGAGATACAGGCAAGCATAGGAGGACTATGGCTGACCAAGTTCGCAGACGACTGCAAACTAGGGGCCATAATTGATTCCCCAGCTGGTACAGACACCCTCCAGAAGGGTCTCACTGATATCGATACCTGGTGTCAAAATCATGGCCTCAAACTAAATGCCAAAAAGTGCATAGTCAACCCCTTTAAAAAAAACAAAGTACCCACAAACTACCACATAGGTGGTAGTCCCCTAAATACAGAAAATGTAATAAGGGATCTGGGGACCCAAGTAGATAGTAATCTCTCCTTTGATAATCATATTGCCAAGGTGGTTAGAAAATCCTTCTTTGTGGCCCACCTAATCACAAAGGGGTTTGCATCTAGAACAAAAGAGGTTATTGTGCCTCTCTACTCATCATCATCAGACCCATCATAGAATACAACGCCCCATTTGGGATGCACCTTACAAGACACCTGCAACAGCTGGAAAGACCACAAAAGTACCTCACCAAGAGGATTACTGGCCTCAAACAGATGCCCTAAGCAGCCCGACTCAAGAAACTCCAGCTGTACTCAGTTGCATACCGCTTACTCAGAGGTAATCTCTGCCTGACATACAAGGCCATGTCCAACCCAGAATTGATGGACATGCTCCACCTAAAAAAAATACAAATCCCAGAGAGCCACACTTTCTAGAGATATAAACCTCACCACAACAATGAATAGGACATGCTGGAGGGATAGATTCCTGTCCCAGAGACTCCCCATGCTTTGGAATAAGATTCCAATATATATCAGCCCCCTCACTAACAATCTTCAAGAGAAACCTTGACGGGTGGATGGGAAACAGAAAATTTACCCCGGGGATCATTGCAGTGGCTCTGCTGGACAGTGGCGCATGGAACTAATCTAAGGGGGTGGCAAAAGCCAACACATTCTGGCTAGGCTTCTAAATGCCATTGGGCAGATAGCCTAGTACTTACCTATGAACCTATATATACTTGATATTGTTCCACAATCATGCTATTTGCTGATATTCTTTTAACATTATCTTATTCAGAACAATCTTTAACAGACTTAGAATCTTAGTAAATATCTTTCAATTAATGTCTGGTCTACAGTTCAATAAGCAAAAATCAAAACACTCATTAAAAAAAACACAGATTAAAAAAAATATTATTGGGAAGCAAACTTTCTTGACTAGGTATAGTTCTATGTAGTACAGCAGAGGAAATAATCGCAGCTAACTATGATAACTTCCTAAACATAATTAAAAGTTCTCTAGACAGATGGAATAAGAATTTTATTTCCTTGGAGGACAAGGTTAAGTTAATGTAAATTATCAGTTTACCCAAAATATTGTATATAACTGAAGTTCTTTCATTTATTCCTGATAAACATTTCATCAAGGGTATGAATAACTTACTATTAAAATTTATTTGGTTACATTTCATCAAGGATATAAACATACTATTAAAATGTATTTGTTCCCTAATAGGAACAGTCAGGGACAAGGGAGGAACAAGTTTTCCAGATATTAAAACTTGAGTAAAAGCTTCAATTTTTAAAGTAGTTCTGAGTTGGGTGGATCCAAACTATACTTCCAGCTGGAAAACTTTACACTTAACTATTTTTACAGAGTGAAAATAATATTCTAACAAATCTTTTTTTAGTAGACAATCTCAATTAATTCTGGTAGCTTTTCTGTTATACCCTACAATACAGATTCTCTGTACCAACAAATTTTAATCCTGAAAATTCTATTCTTAATAAAGTTAGGAAAGTTATCATTTCTAATCTTGATAGTAAAATTTGGTTTTAAACTTGTATAATTTTTATTTTTACTATTTTTGATCAAATAAAAAGAACACATTTTCTTCACAGGAAGATAAACATTTTGTTTGTTGGCAACAGTGTATTAAAGACAAAAAGTCATTGATCTTCATCAACTCATGAAATATTTTGACTTGGCTTCTCATAATTGGTTACTATTAGAGGATATTATTTTAATTGCAGGATCTCTGTATAACACTTAGGAAATTATATACAAGAAATTCAGCATTGATAACATTATTTCCAAACTATATAAAATATTGGTAAACTATGAAATACATCCACAACAAAAAAAAAAAACTTTGGAAGTATATCACTGTGGGATATCTCCCTTTTTTATCATAAGATAATAAATGCAATATCTTATCTTCTATAAAACACATTTCGTGGACACTATTGGAGCATATTCACTTAGAAATTCTTACATAGGGCTTTTCTAATTCCTAATACTATAGTTACATTTAGTAAATCTAAAAATGTATCTTGTTGAAGATGGTCAAAGGTATGCAAAGCGGACTGGCTTCATATTTTTTTATGATTGTCCTGTGTTAAAACTGTTTTGGAATGATCTGGATGACTTCTTAAAAATTTATCTTTTGATCCCTTTTCACTAACTAAAGCTTTAGTTTAAATGTCAGTGATGGCTTTCCTATAAATAAAAATAATCTTTTTTTTTTTACTATGGACAGTACTTACGATTGCCAGGAAAAGTATTGCAAGGAAATGGAATTTAAGTTCTCCTCCACTCTTCAAAGATTTCTTATCCTTGCTGAAAGAAACTGCAGTTAAAGAAAGTCACGAAACTCAGAATTCATCCCAAACCTTTCATCAGTAATCTTTGGAAAAAAGTTATTTCTCTTATTGACACCCTACAAATGGATTTTAACACACTGTAACGATTAATTGACAGATTACCTAATATTAGTCTAAAACTAAATCTTTCTTCCTCTACCACTTTTTGCACCTAAATTCTGTGCTGATGAAACATAGCTTGTATTTCTTAAAACTGGTCTCTGTAGACATCTGTATACATTGTAACTGTGTCAAATTGTTTTACTCATATTACAACTTAATCTTTAATGTTTTGAATTGCTGTTAAGCTTTATATTGAAATATCTGCTGTTTTATTACTATTTTTAATCTGTTTAAAATAAATGTAAATAAATCTTTACATTGTTTATTCCTTATTAGTGATGGAAATTTATTGTTTGATTTAGATTTTCTTTTTTTTTTCTCTTCAGGCTGTTGTACGTATTGTATATAATTAAACCTGTAGTATTTTGTGTTTATTAATTACTAGATTTATGTATGTTTTATTATTTTTATTACTTCATAATAATAATCATTTGAGTAAAAAAAAGGGAGAAGACCAGATGAGATGTATTACAAAAACATAATAAACCGTGGAGGAAAGTTGAAGGTTCTGCGGTCGGCTTTGGAGCTAATGTAAACACCAGTAGTATGTTATTGGGGAATTCCATCTTTGCCATTTAGATAGACAAAACTTTGTGACTCAGAAAGAAGTGAGAGAGTTCTTACTGTGAAGAAAGAATTTTTTTTTTTTTATAAGCCACTTCATAGAGCAGATTTAATTCAATAGTATACTGAAAAGGTGCCAATGATGAAAGCAAACTTTAAAACAATACAGGGTCCTTGATTCTCACAGAAAAGCATAAGTAAAAATGGGAGAAAGATAACTAAACTGGGAGTTGTTAAGGGGTAACAAAGCAAATGGAACAATTCACTTGTCCCTAAACTGGACATCTCCTCAGGATTTATTTTGATTTTCAAAAAAAAACTGAATGAAATCTCTAAATATAGCACTTATCCAGTGCTCAAAGTGGCTAGGCAAAGCAATGTTTTTGACCACCTTGGACTAGACCAAAGGGTGTTGGCAGATTTCCCTCACTCTTAAAGTCAAAGAGAACATTCTTCACATCTGAAATGTTTTTGATTATAGTGTCCTGTTTTTTGGAGTTCATGGAACTCCTGCCTCTTAAAGGCTCCTGTATAATGTTCTGAAACCTTGTGCTAGGTTCACAGTTGTACCTTGCTGACTTAATTTACTTAGAAGACTAGGAATATTATTTAGCCTAAGTACAAGGTGTGCTGCAGGCTTTTAAGACTGACAAAGCTTGTTAAAGCTGCAAAAAGTAAGCTTTGCATGACAGAAGCTAGATAATTGTCATATGTGATTGGGACAAGGGTACAAAGCTGTCAAGACCTGACACTATATCCAGTACAAAGCATCAAGTGTATACATTCTTAGGGCTAGCAAGCTACTACAGAAAATTTGTACCCGTCTTTGCTTCTACAACGTATGTGAAGGACTTTACAAAAGTTAAGGGTCCCACATTCATGTAAGCTGGACCAGAGCAGCAGGTGAGTTTTTAACTAGCTGAAAATTATTTTTGTCCCAATCTTGGTTGCCCTTGACTTTAGTGAACCCTTTATTATATATAAAATGGTGCGTCTGAAGTGGGGTTTGGAGCTGTGCTGTTTCAAGAAGTATATGTTTAAGGTACACACACCTGCTGCTACAGCTTCAGAAAGTTAAGTAGGGCTTAGACAAACTACTCTGTCATAAAAGGAGAGTACCTCACATTTAAATGGGCACCCACATCATTACAGTTTTAGTTGGTGTTCAGCTTCACATTAGTAACTGACCATGTACAGTACAGTGGTTGTGCAAGCATCAGAATGTATGCCTCAAATTATGCATGTCAGCTTTATCATTGCGGCCTTTAATTTTATGATTAAGAAGAAAGCATATGCCTGGTGCCAAACATACAAATGTGGATGGGTTATTTTGGTCCTGTAATACCTCCTAGTTGGGCAAGAACTGACTGGGGGTTCTATGCCTGGAGAGTCTGTCATTGTGCCATAGTGATAGTGATTACTGAAATGCTATTTGTTGTGTGATGTATTAATCATGTGTTATAATACAAGATGTTTCATTCTTGCTGGATGGGTTATATCCCACAATGCTAGAGGTTGGTTGCTTCTACCGGTTCCTGGTGAGTGTTAATTTTTCTTGTAAAGTTAAATTTCTTTCTTAGTTAGTGTAGATTACAAAACTTATCTAAATTTTAAAGAACCTTAGGCCTTCCCTTCCCTAGTGGAGTGTTTGTGTTTCTTGTAGTTACTTTAATTTTAGTGTACTTTAAAGTCTAGTATTACTACTAAAATTATTATTTTTTCCTGACAGGGTATAACTTGTGTGTTTGGGTGTGTGTTTGTGTACACCTGTCAGTCAGGGAAATGTCTAAAGCTGTCAGAAAATGTCTCTGACAGGTGCAGGACTCCTGTGCTGTGTGCCATGGCTTCAGCCCCAGGGTCCTGCAGGAAAGAAAAACAAATTAATTCTTAGAGGCTTACTGAAGCCAGAGGATTCCCTGTCAGTTTCAACAGGGAAGCCCTGAGACCTCAGGTTGCTCAACCTTGCTGGAGCCGATAAGTCTCAGTCCACAGTTTGGTCTAGGTCACCATCTCTTGGCTCCCAGGATCTCCCTGCTGTCTGAACGGAGCCAAAGGTCTCATTCCTCTAGGTCATCGAGGCTGTCCGATCATGACCTTCAGAGGGTAGTGAGTCGACTACTTAAGTCCGAGGCACTAGCCCAGATGCTTCAGAGCCCGACTCATCAGTCGGTGCCTGCCCCGTCCATCAACTTTTCCTCCTTGACTCTTTTGAGTTGGCAGTTGTTGCGTCGAACCGAGACTGTGATTGCCGGGCGAGACAATTGTCTCGTCCGCTCCCGTTTTCTTCTTTGGAAGAATCTCGTGCGGGACTTCCTCGTCGGCTCCGGGGTGAGTGGCATCGGACCCTTGTCTGACCCGCCATCACTGTCGGTGCCGAGGGGTTCTTTGCTCCTCGGGCGGGGACCTCTGGCTCTGCCTGACAGGGGTGCATTCGAGGTCATGTCTATGCTGCCTCAGGCTCACCCCTCACCCCGGACATTTCATCCTCTTCGAGGCCTCTCCTGATTTGGCAGAAGAGCCCCCGAAGAGGAAGGGAAACACATTGACTCACCTGAGTCTATCACGTCAGACACAGATCTGGATGATTCTGAGGGTTCCCCTTCTGAAGATGTCTCATTTGCAGACATTCTGGAGATCCTGAAACAGAGGCCTCAACCAATCTGTGTATCTTGCCTTCCACCTCCTGGGTGACCCCCTCATGCAGGTGGTTGCTAAGAAGGCATGGACGGCTCCTGATTCAGTGGACCCCACTCCCAGGAGACCCTCTAAGTTCATCACAGCTCCATCAGACAAGCAATTTTTATCAAAAGGAGTTTCTGTGGATGCTATGGTGGTAGCTGCTGCCACAAAGAAGGAACTGGCTGATCCTTCAGTGCCTGTCCATCCACCTAACAAGGAATCTAGGTCCATGGATAGGCACGGGAAGCGGATGTTCTCCTCAGCGACATTTACCATGCGTTCACTGAACTACCTGTGCCATTTCTTCAAAGGGACTTGATCAGTGAAATGTTGATCCTACAGCTGCGGGTTTCCAAGAAAAATGAACACGTAATTCCATATCCAACTCCTCCATGCGCCTCCTCTCTTATGCGGCCGATGGAGCACCCTTTCACTTTCACGAACTCCCCTTTTGATGGATCATCTCTCTTTGGTCCTCAAGTGAAAGAAACCCTGACTAGGTGCGAGACTGATGGCAAGACCCTTTCTGCGACTCCTTCTAGGCCTTACCCCAAAGGCCAGAAGGGTGGGAAGATGTGGTTCCGTAAACAATCTCAAGGGACGTCGTTTTCCTACCAAAGGCAGAGGTCGGAATAACAATGATAGAACCAGGGACGGGAAGTCTTTCCTGACAAGCCCTTTCAGCATCCCTGAGGTGTTGCCCGACTGCCCATCTTCGGAGGCAGTCGGGGAAGATTGTCACTGTACCCAGAAGCCTGGCTATCCCTGACTCAAGACAAATGGGTACAGTCCATCATTGCTATTCTATCCCCCAAATCAGTCAAAAATCCCTTCCAGATGTGCCAACCCGTGAAAGCGATATAGCAGCTTTCGAAATTTCAAAACTGCTTGCAAAAGAGCAATTCAGTCAGTGCCAGCAGACCAACAAGGATCCGGAATCTACTCAAGGTTCTTTTAGTTCCAAAGAAAACAGGGGACTGGAGACCGATTTTGGATCTCAGTGTCTTGAACAAATCAGTCAAGAAAACAAGATTGGATGGTCACGCTGCAATCCATTCTTCCCCTTTGGGCAAAGGAAACTGGATGTGCTCTATAGATCACATAAAATGAACAGGCGCTCCAGAAGATTCCTCCGCTTCAGGCTGGGAACCAGTCATTTTCAGTTCAGGGCCCTGCCCTTTGGTCTCACCACTGCCCCGGTGTTTACCAAATGCATGGCAGTGGTAGCTTCTCACCTGAGACGACAAGGATTCCAGGTGTTTCCATATTTGGACGACTGGCTTCTCACAGCTCCCACCAAGCATCTCCTTCTGATGGCCAGAAATTATACTTTTCGCGTTTGTCAAAACTGGGTATTTCAATAAATTGCGAAAAGTCTGTTTAAATTTAGATACTATAAACATGTCTGCAAGGCTAACGAACCAAAGGATATCAGACATTCACAAATTGGTGTCACTTCTTCTCAACAACAACAGAGTCAAAGCCAGGTTAGTTCTAAAGGTGTTGGGAATCATGGCAGGCCATACCTCTCCTTCCATTGGCCAGATACCACATGCGGATCCTTCAGTGGATGCTTTTTACTCAATGGTCATACCAGGAACTTCCAATGTCTCACACCATTATGATCTGCAAAAGCATCTCATGTGGTGGATGTCTTCCCCAGCTCCTGTCGGGAAGACCATTTGTTCCACCTCCTCCGGTTGCTACTCTGACAACGGATGCCTCCCTGATCGGGTGGGGGCATTATCAGGGCAGGACAGTCCAGGGCACATGGCAACCAAGCGAATGCCACTTGCACATAAATGTTCTGGAGATGAGAGCAGTGCTTTTAGCGTTGCAAGCCCTTCAAGACTCTCTTCCCTTGGGAGCGATTGCAATCCAGACAGACAATATGTCTGTAGTGTGGTACATCAACAAACAAGGCGGAACCAGATCATACCCCTGTGTCGAGAAGCACTCAGACTGTGGCAATGGGCGATTTCTTCTCAGCGTTTTCTGATAGCAACGCACATCCCGGAAGTCCAATCACATTGCGGACAAGTGGAGCAGAGCTATACTCATGCCTCACGAGTGGTCTCTGAAAGAGTCTGTAGTGAGAGAAATCTTTGTCAAGTGGGGTCAGGCTTGCTGCGATCTTTTGCTACTCCCCAAAACAGCAAGTGCAGAGAATATTTCACTCTATTCCCTTTACCAGGCCAACCCAGCAGGGGCGCTCTAGTCCAAGTTTGGCCGGGGACTTCTGTATGCATTTCCTCCTTTCCCACTGATCTCTCAAGTAATACAGAAAGCTATCGCTCAGAAGGCCTCATTGATCCTCATTGCTCCTTACTGGCCTCGACAAGTGTGGTTCCCCTTTCTACATCAATTTCTTTTGAGCGACCGTGGAATCTGGACCTAGTTCCAGATCTTTTGATCCACCAGTCGGGTCAGTTTCATCGCCTCTCCCTCCCCCTCTGAACCTCACTGCTTGGTTCCTCCAATTCCAACCGTAGCCAGGCTTCCTCAATTATCTCACTCTGTTAGAGATATATTGATAGCTTCCCATAAATCTTCCACGAAAGATTTATTTGAGTAAGTGGAAACGCTTCTCATATTGGGCACAAGGAAAGGACATAGATCCTTTCACCGCTTCCATCCAACTAGTCCTTGATTTTTTAGCTGAACTCTTCCATGCAGGTTCATCTCCATCTACTCTTAAGGTTCAATTGGCAGCTATTTCTAACTTCCATGTGGGTATTTCTGAATCTGCCCTAATGTCCCACAAGCTTTGCAAAGCCTTTTTGAAAGGAGTTTTTCTTCTCAGACCTCCTATAAGAAATCCTCCTTCTCCTTGGGACCTAAATTTAGTTCTTGCTTCTTTGATTCTTTCCCCTTCGAACCTGCAGCTTCATGTTCCTTGAAATTATTATCATGGAAAACTCTCTTTCTGGTGGCTATTACATCAGCCAGAAGAGTTTCAGAACTCAAGCACTCAGTTGTCGTCCTCCTTATCTTTTGTTCCATAAGGACAGAGTGTCCCAAGTAACGAACCCGTCTTTTTGCCTAAGGTGGTTTCAACATCAAATCTAAACCAAAGCATTGACCTCCCTGTCTTTTTCCAGAGTATTCCAATAGGTCTGAACAAAAGTTACACTGCCTGGATGTTCATCGTCAATTAAGGTACTACTTGGATAGAACAAAACAATTCAGAAAATCTGATCAGCTGTTTGTCTCCTATGGAAAGCAGAAAGGGACTTTCAGTTTCAAAGGTATCATTATCCAGATGGCTAACATCTTTGATTTCCCTGGTATATGAAATTAGACAACAGAAATTGCCTAATAAACCTAAAGCCCATTCCACCAGAGCTTTGGCTACTTCTTTAGCCTTCCAAGACAGACTGCCTATTGACACCATTTGTGTAGCGGCTACTTGGGCTACTCCTCACACTTTTATTTCTCATTATAAGTTGGATTTAGCTTCTAGGCATAGAGCTAACTTTGGTTCCACTGTTCTCAGGAGTCTGTTCCGTTAGGCCACCCGGGACAAGGTGCTAGGGGCGGTCCCATCCAGCAAGAATGAGATAGACAACTTAACATATAGAAGTTATGTTCTTACCATAACGTTCCATGTTAGTTGTCTTCTCCTTCCCCCTGGCCTGGACAGACCTAGAGGAGTTGTGATCGTGACCTCTCTTTCTACCACCTCTTTCTTAGTCATATGCTATTTTGCATATTTCTTGGTTCAGGATGTAGGTCACCCTTCTTTCTTCCTGTTGTTAGAGGTGGACTCTGTTTTACAGTTATACTGTTACTGTTATAAGCTGGGGTTAGCTTACAAACGAGATCTGAGGTAACTCTCGCCTAGCATTGTGGGATATTAGGGGAGCCTCGGTGGAACCAACTCGAGCTTTTAGAACCCATCCAGCAAGAAGAAGGCGAGAAGAAGACAACTAACATGGAACGTTATGGTAAGAACATAACTTCTATTTTGTGATGATTATGTAGATACAAATGTATAGGTTCATAGATTAGTACTAGGTTAATTGCCCTTGCGAGCCATTTTAAGCCTAGCCAATTATCCCCTGTGAGACTCAAACCCTGTATATTGTGTCTGTGTGTGTGTGTGTGTGTGTATATATATATGTATGTGTGTATGTATGTATGTATATATATATATATATATATATATATATATATATATATATATATATATATATATATATATGTGTGTGTGTATACACACATACACACACACATATATATATTTATATATATATACATATGTGTATACACACAGATATATACATGTGTATGTGTGAGTGTATCTGTGTGCGTGTGTGTGTGTATATATATATATATATATATATATATATAATGTGTGTGTGCATGTATATATGTATATATATATATATATATATATATATATATATATATGTATATATATATATATATATATATATATGTGTGTATGCATGTATATGTATACATATATATAGGTTCATAGGTTCATAGGTTACTACTAGGCTAACTGCCCTTGTGGGCCATTGTAAGCCTAGCCAATTACCCCATGTGAGAATCAATCCCTGTACCTTGTGCATGTAAGGAAACCACCTTAACCATTATGCCACCCTCCCATATATATATGTGTGTGTGCCTGTGTATGTATGTGTATATGTGCTGTATATTGTGGTAGGTAAATCTGTACTAGGACAGTTCACTGTGACTCATCTGGCAGGTGTTGTTAAAAGCAGTATGTGTGTGTAATGTAGAGGGCCGATATGTCTAACTTCTACTGTTTTTATACAGGTATCTATATGTTTACTTATGCATATCCATGTTTACTGCTGTTCCACTGCCAGTACTTGTACATAATCTATTCCATTTATACAGGTATCTATATGTTTACTTATGCATATCCATGTTTACTGCTGTTCCACTGCCAGTACTTGTACATAATCTATTCCATTTCACAATGAAATTATGATTGTACCCGTGTAACTGTATACTTTTATTTGATGTGCTTTTACATAATGTGAACTAGTTTGATGTGCTACTCTCTTGTGGAGAGGCAGTTACATTCCATATACTAAGATACTAAAATGTATAATGGGGGCTATTGTAAATAATTTGAGAGGCACTGTTAAAAGCAACATGTGTAACCCAGTGTGGGAAATATGTTTTCTGCTCATGGAGAGGAAATTTTGTGACCAGGAATGGGAGACTCCTAGGGGAACCTTGACCAGAAACCTCAAGAAAAAAAGTATGGAGTGCCAGAAGCCTACCTTGTGGGTATGTTTAAGAAACGCCAACAGCCAAACTGTGGCTAGTCAGAGTGCCAGAG
This sequence comes from Protopterus annectens, assembly GCF_019279795.1. Classification (NCBI taxonomy): domain Eukaryota; kingdom Metazoa; phylum Chordata; order Ceratodontiformes; family Protopteridae; genus Protopterus; species Protopterus annectens. The sequence continues at coordinate 655,651,855 of NC_056735.1, forward strand.
GCTGGCTTGTGTTTGTGCCAGGAATTATAAAACAGCTTGACCTAACTTGGAGTATGCAGTTTGTGGGCTGTGAGCCATTTCCTGCTCTCCTCTGGGAGAGTTTGCAAATGAATCGAAGGTGAATTACAAATAACCACAAGGATGTTGTGCAAGAATATGGTGGTGCTTGCTAGAAATAAAATTTGAATTTTCTTTCTTCATTGTAAATAAACTGCACTTGATTTGATGAGACTGTTTCCACTGTTTGCCAAATACTACAATAGTATATAAAAAAACACCTCTTACACACACATGCCCACCCACCTCTTATATACACATGCATGCACACACACGAGCACACGCACAAACCTACCTACTTATCTACCTCTTACACATACCTGCTATCTACTTCTTACACACACACCCCCGCCTACCTATCTACCTTGTGTACACAAACACACCCCTAACTACCTCTTATATAAAAACAAGCATCTACCTGTTATACACACACACACCACCTACCTGTCTGCCTCTTATACACACACACACCTGCCTATCTACCTCTTTTACTTACACACACGCACACACATGCACACACCTATCTACCGCTTATACACACACACGCGCATATACACCTATCTACCTCTTATACACACACGCACACAGACACACATACACACCTCTTACTTGTCCATCTCTGGTCTGCAGTCCAAATGTCTTGTATTTGGATTTTTTGCATGCTCGCAAACGTGCACACACACCTCTTACTTGTCCATCCTTGGTCCGCAGTCCAGATGTCTTCATGTATTCAAATTCTGGTCTCAAGGAAGATGAAACCTTAAACAGATCACACAGACATAACAGGCATCTGCGAATGGACGCAAAGGACATTCTTAAAGAAGAATGCCCATAAAATTACGTAATTTTGTTTGTTTTTTTTTAAATTAAAAAAAACCTCCCCTGGCCAGCAAGCCCTCACCCAGTGACTGCCTTGGTTGCTTTGTGCTGGATCCAGTTCTGTGTCTATATGTCCTTAATTCCAGTCCCAGAACTGCAGTGCCTTTTTTTAAATACCTTTATTCAATTATCAATTGAGCCGCAAGCATACATCAATAGAGAAGAAAACCATTTTAAATTTGTTTCATTTAAATACAGTATACATCACAAATATTTTCTTTGCCACTATCATCAGTCCAGCATTACAAAAAATTGCTGAATTCCTGCCTTCCCTTAAATCTCACCCCTTCTCCTGAACATTATTATGCATGCATTGTTATTAGTTTCCATTTACTTCTGTGTAATTTGCTCCTTCCCCTTTTCTAAAGGTCTCTCTTCTAGTTTTTATCTCTTATATTATTCAATACCTCAAATACAGTTGGTATAGACTTTGATTTCTATTTTCTTGTAATTGCTTTTTTGACCATCAACAGAAATGAACTTAATAAGGCCTTACTGTGTCTAGGCAGTTCAGACCCTGTATCCCAGCTCAAAAAAAGAATTTCCTTACTTGCACCCATTTAAGTAATATTTCTGACAGAGTACTCTGTAGGGAATTTTTTTTTTAAATCTGCCACCTTATTACACTTTGAAAACATATGTTCCCAGTTATCCTTTTCTTCTCCGTCACAATTCCAACAGCAGGGCATTCTGAACTGGTCATAGATGTGAATATGCATGCGAGTGTGTGTGATGTGGAAGAACTACCATGGCAGGGCTAGCCACCCAGTGACATAAACCTTGACTCTAGATGATTGTCGTTGAAATGACACCATGACCCATGTGCAAAAATAGGAAAAAGGAGTTGTGGATGGATTAATGGATTTGCTGTCTACCCGAGGAAAAATGCTTTGAAGTCTGCTTTGGGTATGAAAATACCTATGCATACACTTCAAGCAAAGATCCTGTTATCTAAGTGTCTTCTTGGCTTCATCTCACACTGTTACATTTCCCACTTGAGTTATTTGCTCCCAGTATCTTGGTTCCTTTTGTCAGGTTTCTCCGATAAATTCCAGTCTCATCTTGCTTATTTTCTCTGCCCTTACTTGCAGTCATCCCTACTTGCAAAATGTCTTCATTCTCATATTGGCTTAGTTCTTAGAATACCTTTTGCTACTTTATGAATATAATATTCTGTATGGTTCTTATTCTCCTTGAGAATCTGCATCTGAAATCCCACTCTGTCTCTATTTCTTGAATTTCCTTGCTTCTTCATCATCCCTTTCCACTTCAAATTATAACATTTTATTTGTTTTATGTATGTAAGCCTTAAGTATATAGCTGTAAAATATCCCTTCAAATCAGATAAACCTAAACCACCTTGTTCTATTGGAAGGATCAACTTTCCCGCTTAACTATTGCCCTCTTTCTCTCCCAGATAAACTCCTTCAAATCTTTAGTAATTATTGTCCACAAATTCTCCTCCGTTTGATAACGGTATACCTGACCCGTTTACAATTCTAAAGGGACAAAAAATGTTTTCACTGCTTGTACCATACTATCCATGTCCATAAATAAAACTTTCCAGTTTCTCAGTGTTTGTATTATCTTTTGTTCCCACATATCTTAGCTGCTATAACAGAAGTCTTTTTATTCTAGACGTCATCTTGTGTCCCAGTAAATGTGGGTGTTGCTGAACCAACTTTTGTGTGGGTACATAATTTACAACTATTGCCTTTGTTTTATCTTAATTTTATATCCCAAAAAGATGTGAAACTGTTTCAAAATGTTCTGCAACACTGGGATGTCCTTTTCTGAATTTACCAGGCACAAAATAATATCTTCAAATAAAACTTTTCTTCATTATCAAACCAATTATATCCTTACATTTCTTTTTTTTTCCAAAATGTTTTTATTAATTTTATAACACAGTAACTTAACAGTATAGTAACAAGAAATAAACAAACTATATATATATATATAATGTCCATAACAAGTAAAAAAGCAAGATACATAGGAGAACACTTATTAGCAGATTAGACAATTTTGTCCATAGATTAAATAAGTTATGTTGTTACTCCATGCTTTTATAGTAGCAATCTCATTCTTACAAATGTATTTCACAAGATTAATAAACTCAATTTTAAAGGGAGAGTGTCAAGATTTCCTGCAGCTCCCATTGTTTTGATTAAGCTGGTAGGTCAGGTGATCCTATTGTTTACATTTAGGCAGCTTTTAGTCTGAGGGCTCAGGTTTCAGTACCTTGGGGGAAGGGTAATTTAACACTTCAGGAAATGCTAACAGATGTTCTTCATTCCACATTGCTGCAGTCCTAACTATTGGGTAGTCCGCTGTCCCAGTCGGCCCGAATACCAAAGTATATGGCTGTCGGTCAAAAAGCGCACTAGACTGACGTCAGTGCGTCAGGGTACTAATGCGCATGACCCATGTCAGATCCTCAGTGTTTATTGCCGCATGGGCCGATGCAGAAGCAGTTTGTGCAGGTTGGCGTTCTGAAAGTTTCTGAAGTCAGAGTTTCAGACCGAATCAAAGTTGAATATTTTGTTTTTCTTGCCTCAGTATTTAACCGGATGTCAGAAAAAGTGAATAACTGTATTTCTTGTGGGAAACAGATACCTCATAGGGATTACCATACTTTGTGTATACCTTGTTTAGGGCCTGAGCACGACGTTGTTGGATGCCGCTCTTGTGCTACATTTAACAAACGCACTATTAAGAGAAGGTTAGACTGTGCCAGGTTAGTTTTGGGAAGCGTTGTAATTATAAAATGCCGTCGGATGCCTTCGGCGGCGCAAAAACGCAAGGACAAAGCAGCAAAGCCTAGAGTGGAAGAACCGACAGTCCCGGACGTCGGTTCTTTAGAAGGCTCAGTGGAGCCGGAGGTTCTGCCAGGAGTTTCTTTGGAGTCTCAGGGAGACTTTACTGTTACAGGATGTGTCCTCTCAGGAAGTAGGCCAGGCTGAAGGGGCTTCGGTGGCTGTTCTTCCCTCTCTTCCTAAGGTGATTAGAGCCTCCTTCTGTTTCCAAGGCTTCTTTGAGAGGCAGGCCAAGTTTGGGGGTTTCTCCTAGTGCTTCAGGGTCTTTGCCTAAGAAACATATGCTTAAAATGGCAGAGGATTTGATTACTATGATTAGAGGTTCTATGCCCCTCCTGATAAGAGGCCTAGGGTGGAACCTGAGTTTGAGAGTTTTGAGCAATGTTCGAGGCTTCTGAGTCTTCTGAAGACTTGCAGGAGTATCCTCCTTATTCTGATTCTGATGTGGATGATTCTACTCCTTCAGCTTCTCCTCCTGAGGATTTTTCATTTTCAGAGACTCTGCATTCCATGAGGGAGCATTTTAAATGGGAAGGTCAAGATTTCTCTGATTCCAGGAAGAGGCTTAGGGAATTCTTGTTTTACCCCAGCATAGGCCTTTAGCTATACCTCCTGTTCTGAATGTGGTGGAAGATGTTTTGCAGAGGCTTCCCTGAATCCTGACTCTTTGCCTCCTGCCCCAGTTAAACCGGATAGGTACTATAGGGTGCCTGAAGCTCATAAGTATCTTTTAAGAGTCCTAGGGCAGACCCGAAACTGTCTCTCAGGGGCCTAAAGGTGTGAAGGCTTCTGTTGTTAAAAATCCTGTTCCTCCTGATAAAGAGGCAAGGGCTTTGGATAGATGGGGAAAGAAAGTGTATACTTCTTCCACTTTAGCCATGAGGAATTGTCAGTTTCACATGTTAAAATATCAGAATTATCTCCTTTCACAATTGAAGTCTAAGGTGGATGCTCTGGCAGAAGGTATTGAGTGTAAAGAGTTGCAGGATTTAGTTCATGTGTCTGAACAGGTGGGTAAGCATTCCTTGCAGTGTGGTTTTGATGCTGTGCAGGCCTCGAGGGTGGCTGCCACTGGTTCTGTTCCACGCCTGGTTGAGGGATCAGAATTTAGCTGAGCATGTTAAAACAAGGATTTTGGATGCTCCTTTACAGTCTGATGTGTTGTTTGGTTCGCCTGTGGAAGCAGTTTTAAAGAAAATGGAGGACAAGGCTAAGTCTATGCAAACTGTTAAGGATTTTTGCAGGTTCAGCCTCCAGTTTAGTAGAAATTGGCCTACTAAGGGATGGACATATCCTGCTTATGATTCCCAGTCTAGGGGTAGGTCTAGACGTGGTAGGGGCAGAGCTCAAGGTTCTTTTAGGCCTAGAACAGGAGTTCACCTGCTCAGTCTTCTGGTGAGGGCAGGGGTCAGTCCTTTAAACAGACCCAATGACCTACCTTTTCAGCTGCCAGTACATTCTCGCCTGGCAGCACCTTTGGGAGGAAGGCTGGCTCTTTTCAAAGAAAATTGGGATTTAATTACCCAAGACAGATGGGTTTTGGATATCATTCACCACGGTTACAGGTTTTATTTCCATACCTTGCCTCCTTTCAAAGGCATGCCAGACATTCCTCCTCTACAAAGAAAAGAGGCTCACAAGCAAATTTCTCTGTTGCTCCAAATAGGGGCCATTCAGCCAGTTCCTGTGCCAGAAAGGTTTTATTCTCGCCTGTTCCTAGTACAACACGTGGAGACCAATTTTGGATTTATCTATCCTCAACACTTATCTGGACATTCCCAAGTTCAAAATGTTGACGTTACAACAGCTTTTACCTCTGCTGGGCAAAGATCACTGGATGGTAACTTTAGATCTCAAGGAAGCTTACCTTCATGTGCCTATCAGACTAAGTTGCAGGAAGTACGAGCTGGAAATTCTCATTATCAGTTCTCTGCATTGCCCTTTGGCCTATCTACTCGGCCCAGAGTACTCACAAAGGTTCTGGCTCCAGTGATAGCTTACTTCAGGCTAAAAGGAATTCAAATCTATCCTTACTTGGACGACTGCCTGATTCTGGCTCAAGAAAAGGAAGACCTTTTACAGCATTTGGAATTTGTGATAGCAGTGCTAAGATGCCTAGGGTATTCTGTGAGCGAAATAAAGTCCAGTCTAGTACCCTCTCAAGACATGTGCTTTCTGGGTGTGAGACTGAATACAGCAGCCCAGATGGCCTTTTTAACCCCGGACAAACAAAAGAATCTTTCCAGTTACTTCCATCAACTATCTCTTCAGTCCGGGCTGACTGCAAGGACAGTCCTTCAAGCCTTAGGGTTCATGGCATCTTGTATTCTGGTGCTTCCCAATGCCAAACTGCATATGAGGAAGCTGCAATGGTATCACAAAAATGTATGGACACAGCACTGCCAGGATTTGGACACTGTCATTCAAATAATACTTTGCATTCAAAAGGAATTTTTGTGGTGGGCTCAGGAATGTCACCTAAACAAGGCAGATTCTAACGACAGATGCCTCAGACATTGCTTGGGAGCTCATCGAAATGGAAAGTGGATACAAGACAAGTGGCCTGCCAGACTACAGCATCTACATATCAACATGAAAGAGATGTTAGCAGTCCAGTTTGCATTAATGGCTTTCAAGGAGTTACTTCTTCCAGGGCAGGTGTTGATTCTAACAGACAACACAACTGTCAGGTGGTACATGAACAAACAAGGGGAACACATTCTTACCCGTTGTGCAGGCAAGCAATGATTTTATGGGAGACTGCTCAGCTTGCAACTAACTCTTCAGGCAAGGTTTCTGCGGGAGCACAGAACTCCTTAGCAGATGTGTTAAGCAGACAAATCATGGATCCCCACAAGTGGAAACTGGATCTTCATGTATTGACAGTGTCATGGGAACTCCAGACATAGATCTGTTCGCTTCTCCACTAAACCACCAGCTGCCAAAGTTTTGCACAAAGAGGTTTCATCACACAGCTTGGAAAGTGGATGCTCTTTCTTTCAGTTGGAAAAATCTTCATGTGTATGCCTTTCCACCTCTGCCTCTTCTCCCAAAGGTGCTCCTAAAGGTCAGACAAGACAAGCCAAGGATGATTTTAATAGCTCCAGATTGGCCTCGGCAACACTGGTACCCATTACTGAGGAGTCTGGTAAGGAAGCCTCCATGGCCTTTACCTTTGATTCCACACCTGTTGTCTCAGAGGGACGGTCACCTGCTCAATGTCAAGCTTCACTCTCTTCATCTAACAGCCTGGCATATTCTGTTTTGAAACACAGCAGGTGTCAACTTCCTCAACAAGTTTTAAATGTGATTTTGGAAGCCAGAAGACCTAGTACAAGGAAAGTAGAAAAATGGAAGAGATTTTTATTTTGGAGTGCAGCAAACAATTTGGAGATTTCTGAGCCTAATTTGAGTGTGGCTCTTCAATATCTTACTGAGTTATTGGACAAAGGTTTGTCTTTCTCTTCCATTAAGATTCATGCTGCAGCAATTTCAGCTCACTATGATTGTGACCCACCATTGTTTCTTTGTTCAAGCAATTTCTTAGAGGGGCAAAGAATATAAGACCCCCACGTAGAGCTCCTACTCCTGCTTGGGATCTCAATTTTGTGTTGGAGAAACTTACTCTACAACCTTTGGCTACTGCTGAATTGAAATACTTGTCTTGGAAGACTGCTTTTTGTTGGCCATTACTTCTGCAAGAAGGGTTTCTGAATTGCAGGCCCTTATGGCGGTAGAGCCTTTTTTGATTTTTCATAAGGATAGGGTATCATTACGTACTAATCCTTCCTTTATGCCTAAGGTGGTTTCTAGTGTGGCTTTAAACCAAACTATTCATTTGCCTACTTTTTATGCAGATCCCCAAAATAAAGGGGAAAAGATTTTGCATACTTTAGATGTGCACTATTATTTAAGCAGGACTAAGGATTTTAGGCAGTCTCAGCAGTTGTTTGTTTCTTTTGCTTTGAGTTCTCAGGGCAAGCCTGTGTCAAAACAAACTATTTCTAAGTGGATTGGGTTTTGCATTGCATTTTGTTATTCCCATCATGGCAAGGAGATTCCAGCTGGGATTAGGCCTCATTCCACTAGGGCTACTGCCACTTCAACAGCATTTCTAAGGGGTGGCAACTAAGGATATTTTGGAGGCAGCTACTTGGAGTTCAGTGCATACTTTCTCTAAGCATTATCACCTTCCTCTCTACTCTAAATCTAGGGCTGGTTTTGCCACAGCTATTTTGCAAGGCATGTTGTCAGCTCCTGCTTCCTTATGATTTGCCAGCCTCCCTTACCTCTGCTTTGGGATTCTACCCAATAGTTAGGACTGCAGCAATGTGGAATGAAGAACATAGTACAGTTTTGTACCTACCATAAATGTAGATGTTCGAGGATCCACATTGCTGCAGTCCCCTCTGTGTTTAGGGGTGGTTGTGTAGGTGAGGTTATACTCTGGTAATTTTGTATATATTGTACATATTTTGGTGCAGGAATGTTTGGAGTTTTTGGTTTTGGCCTTGTCTTTTTAGGGTCTTCTGACATCTGGGGCAAGAAAAGACTGAGCGGTCATGCGCATTAGTGCCTGGCGTGCTGGCGTCAGTCTAGCGCCCTGACCGACGCCAGCCATATACTTTGGTATTCGGGCCGACTGGGACAGCGGACTACCCAATAGTTAGGACTGCAGCAATGTGGATCCTCGAACATCTACATTTATGGTAGGTACAAAACTGTACTTTTCCTCTGTGTGCTCTTTTATTTACAGCCCCATGCTGATAGTAAAACCATATCACTACACTTTATCACTACACTTTGAAATGTAGGGAAGAAGTGCTTATATAAGCTACTGTTTTTTTTTTTTTTTTTTTTCCATCTTTCACTTTGGAGGCACAAATGTGATATTTTTTTTTTTTTTTTTTTTTTTTTTGAATATTTTCTGCAGCACATTTGTTTGGGTGCACATCTAATGGAAAAAGATGTAATGGATTTTACTGCTTGTTGATGTGCTTTTACATAATGTCCCCTTCAGTTTATTGCTGTGTGGGTCCTACTGCTGTTTGTTATATGAGAAAAGGGCACCACAATGATGTCCTTAGATGAGCAGTACAGGATGCATTACTGTTGGTGGAGGAGGATGAATCAGAATGTGACAGAAAAAAAAGGTGCACTGTTACATTGTAACCACTGCTACTATTACACTGTAACCACTCAACAGCTAAGTCAGCTTTCAATAGTAGGCATGTGACAGGCTATTGTTCTACATTGTGAAAGAATTAACCCTGGTCCTTATGTATAAACAGTGCTTCAGGGAGGTCATCTGTTAAACCGTTCAGCATGGGTACCACCCAGAAAGAATTTTAGTGAGCTTATTCAAGAGCACTGTAAACTCTGAACTCTCCTAAAGCTGTTTTAATAGGCACAGTATTTTTTCTTTTCTGCTTTTTATGCAACTTACCACATTGCATTACAAATCATATGCAACCTAAAAGCACACTGTGCCATCACTACAGATTTTCAGAAAGTGGATGAAGTGCATTGCTCCTGTCAAACACCATACCCAATGGAATCAGGGTTTGCAATAGAATTATAAAAGGATGTTTTAGAATCCTGACTCGCGTCATTGAAAAATAACATACCAAACACAAAGGGCACCTGCAAGCAGTTGAAAAGTGATATAAAAAAATAAATGTGAAATAACCTGACAAATAAAAAGAAAGAAAGAACAGTAATGCACCTCACCAGTCCTGATGCACCCCATGTAGGGACTGTTCTACCCACAGTCCTACTACTTGAATAAGCCCACTCTGAACTCGCACAACTTCAGAGTTTATGGCAAGTACTCATATGCTTGTCCCGAAAAACTATGTAGCCTTGGAAGAGGAAGCTTAAAATAGTGAGTGGCAAGGGTAGTCTTTTACCTGTATGTTAATGTTCTTTAGTATTAGTTATTTGTATTAGTCAAGTGTTAACTCCTTGACATACCTTGTCTTTATGAATAACTCCCATTACTCAAATTATTCTGTAAAGGTTGTCTTAGGTGTTGTGGGTGACTGCACCCCACAAATCCCTCTGACTAATGTGAATATCCTCCAGGGTTGCACCATTTGTGGGGAAGGGAACCACGTTATGAGAGCCCACTATGCTGCCCGTGCCGTTTGTTGCTAAAAGTAACCACTGCTGTCATTGTTTCTCTTTCAAGGTTGTGTTACTTTTCAGGTACTGATTGCCATGCATGAATGTGAGATTTTTTTCAGAGATGCAAAGGAACTCCTCGTGTAAGACAGTGTGGATAAAATGAGAACATTCTTTGGTTAGATGACTGCAAGAGATAGTTGGCATAGGCTACGTGGACTTTAGTCAAGTAGCTAACAGTACCATATAAGCTTATTGGGAGCTGAGAATGTCTCAAATGATGATGTCCTAATAAGCTGGCAGCCCTATCAGGCCTAAAAAGAATAACTTCAATCCAAAGAGAATGAAAATGGGGGTTAGCACTGGACTTACAACTGGTTTATTATGGGAGTTCAACTTCAAAGGTTCATAGGTATATAATAGGCTAACAACCACCAAGGCCTTAATAAGCTTAGTCATGCAACCCAATCCAGTTGTGTCCTTGTGTATCATGGACATTTATTAGGAGAGGTATGTTAGCTGGGAATTTTTTTAGGTTATGTGGAGGATATGTTGGTATGGGCATTACTGACTGTCACTGTATATCAGAGATATTGGGCCATAGCATATTTACCATCAACTTGCAGTGATATATAATCAAGTACTGGTCCATTCCTATGTTAGTATCAATGACTGTATAGAGAGATTCTCCTGTATTTCTTTAGGTGATCCTATGATCTTCTAATGGAATGAAGCATAAACAGAGCAGGCAAGAAGCAAACTGGTGGAACATGGAAATCTGTGTATATGGAAATCATGGTCACAGTCAAAGAAAACTGGTACAACAGACCTAGTGCAGAAAGTATACAGTGCTGCTGGTATTGATGGGGCAGATACAATGACACTGGAAAATAATTAATAATGTATTACTCAAACTAAAGTTAAGCTGGAACTAACGTATTTCAACTAAACAATAAAGCTATAAGGTTTCCTATGCAGTGAAAGTATAACTAGAATACAGCTGCCATGTAGTGAAACTGTAAGTACAGTAAAACAATACAAAACAATATACTTTGATGATAGATAATAAAGTGGCCATGCAGATCTGCTCAATTCCAAAGCTGCCACTATGGTCCAGTTCATGCACGGCCAGCATGTTTAAAACCAACCTCTCATACTTTCTACCCAATTTCAGTCCAATATCTCTTTCATAGGTGACATTGCTTCTGCATGTAGTATTTCATTGATTAGGCTACACACACATCACTGTTTAGGAGTGATAGCATTTGTGTTATTCCTGGTGACAGTACCCTGCACAATAAAACTGCATGCATTTTTCTTTATGGTACTACTCTAGTCATACCAGTGCAACAATGTAACTGTTATATCATGTAGCCTCACCTATTTTCTCAAGACTATAGAGGTTATACTCCTGGGGTCTGTGGATGCATGCTTTTATGCTGATTGTGCACTTCTAGTAAGGCAGAACAATCCACTGTATATTCATAAAATAATGAGAGGGAAGAAATAGAGAGTACCCTGAGTGGCTTGAATAAATGTCTGTACAGAAAGATAACTTCTTAGTTTGTTTTGGTAATGCCTGCTCTGTGTACCCTACCATTTTACCAGCCTTTATCACATAATGGGCACCAACTTCAGTGGTGGACTCACAAACAGGGAAAACATGGTATACACTTGTAGTTGTCAAAAATATTTTTTAGTCATTCACATTGATTCAGGTGGTCTTAGCTTCTATGACAGAGCCCCAGAGTCTGTAAATACTGCGGCTTTATATGTGCTACTTCAAAATGCCCTGTTTGAGTGATGTTGCCAGCTTCTCTATTATTTATTAAAATTAATTTACTGGGAAAGTCCAGCTGTGCCAAAATGTAGTGAATACCAACCTTTCTGTGGGAGGCAAATTTAGAGATGCCATTGCTGCATAAGGAACCATGGGCTTTACTATAGTGGGTAATTCTGGTACTGTTTGTTTTGCGGATATGCAGGAGGTCCATCAGAGTGGGGTCTGACAATGCCTTGTATGCCAGGCATAGATCTCCCCTCAAAAGCCTGTAGGAGATGGAATACAGGGATAGGGCCTTGAGGCGGTCTGCATAGGACATATTACCTATGCCCTGTATTCTTTTAGTGAGGAACCTCTGTGGACATTCCAGTTGTTGGATATGCCTGGTTGGGTACATACCAAAGGGGGCATTGTACTCAATGATAGGTCTGATGAATGCCGAATACAGTGGAACAATGACTTCCTTGGGCATAGATGCCATACCTTTGTTTGTAAGTTGCACAACATAGAATGATTTCCTCACCACTGTAGACACATGATGGTCATATGCTTGATTACTATCTATGTGTGTCCCTAAGTCCTTGACTACTGGGTCAACTCTAAGGGTTGTGTTGTCAATGTGATAGTTACCAGGGATGGATGACTTCCCAAAGGATACTATTATACATATGATCTTCATTCATTCATTACTGATGGGGTATTGGTTCTATCCTCGGAACCGAGTTGGCCATTATACCAAGCTCATGCCAGCCAAAAAAACTCTCAAGCTAAACTTACTCATAGTGCCCCTCTCTCTATCACCTCAGATCAAGTTTGCCCATAATACAGGAGGAGAAAAAGCAGAGGCTTTATCTGAGCAAATCCCTATTATAAGGTAGGACCAAATCTGAACTGCCAGGAGTCTTTTGGAGGGGGATGGTGGGTGGTAAGTAATGAATGAATGAAGAACAACAACACAGATGGAACATTATGGTAAGAACATAACTGCTTTATCTGATGTTGTTAATCTTCTTTCATTCCTTACTGATGGGACAGATTCCCTAGCTATTTTGTGGGAGGCCCAATGGAAGAATATTTCTGAGCACCATTAAACCAAAGGAAGCTCTCCCCCTTGAGACCAAATCCAATTTGTAATGAGTGATAAAGGTATGAGTTGTGGCCCATGTTGCTGCTGCACAAATGTCATCCATGGAAGCTCTTGCATGAAAGGAAGGCAACGGATGTTGGGACTGATCTGGTTGAATGCGCTTTGACCTCAGATGGTAGAAGAGGTTTGTTTTGTTGATAGATAAAGCAAATGCAGTTTCTCGACCATTTAGATAAAGTGACTTTGGAAACAGACTTTCCCATTTTTGGGCTGTGAATGATACGAATAATTGGTCAGACTTCCGTTGTGATTTAGTCTTGTCCAAGTAAAATCTCAACTGTCTATGCACACCCAGCAAATGAAGTGAATATTCCCCCTTGTTAGCAAAGTTTGGAAAGAAAACTGGCAGATCAATTGTTTACTTGACAGTCAAATTGGAAACAACTTTGGGTAAAAAGGTAGGGTTAGCCTGGAGTGATACTCTGTCCTTATGGAAAGCCATGCAAGGACGTTTTATGCATAGAGCTTGTAGTTCAGGTATTCGTCTTGCTGAGGTAATAGCTACCAAGAATAAAGCTTTCCAGGATAAAAATTTTATATCAGTAGAGGTAGCAGGTTCAAAAGAAGTCAAGAAGTGTAGAACTAGTGTCAAGTTCCAAGGCTTGATTGGTTCTTTGAAGGGTGGTCTAATGTGTGTGACAGCGTTCAGAAAGATTTTACAGAGATGGTGAGAGATTAAGAATGAGTCCTGAAAGACATTGTGGTACTTAGAAATAGCTGCAGGTGTACTTGTGTCATTGAAGCTGCAGCCCCTGAATGGAGAAGGTTTGAGAAATAGTTCAGTACTGAAGTAAGAGGAGCTGAAAAAGGATCTATTCCTTCTCTTGAGAACAGATTATGAATCTTCTGCACTTGTTCAGATAAATTTTCCTGGTGGATTGTTTATGGGAAGAAAGAAGAATGTGATGTACAGGGGAAGATAGGTTATTTTGCCTGGCAATTACTGGAAGTGGAGGAACCAAGCTGTCAGCTTCAGGCTCGATATGTTTGGATGTATCAACCCTTGAGGGTGCGATAGCAATTCCGGAGTTGGATCCAGAATCCATGGTTGATGTACTAGATGAGGCCAGAGAAAGGGAAACCAAACTTGTCGGGGCCAATAGGATGCAATGAGGATTACTTTGCTTCTCAGCCGAAGAGCCTTCTTTATAAATTGTGGGGTCAGAAGAAGGGAAGGGAAGGTATAAAGAAGTCTCATGGGCCAATTGTGAGCTTCCCTCAGGGACTCCCCCTGCAGGGGAATTAGGGCAAAATAGTTGCTGCATTTGTGGTTTGCGAGGGATGCGAATAGGTCATAGCAAGGCTGGCTCCAGCAACTGAAGATCTTTGTCTCTATGGTAGGATTGAGGAACCACTCATGAAGCAGGAGAATGTATCTGCTCAGTTTGTCCGCAATTACATTGGAATCCTCGGGAATGTGCGTTGCTATAAGAAAGCGGTTGGAAGCTGTCGCCCAATGCCAAACTCTCATGGCCTCTCAACACAATGGGTAGGACTTGGTTCCCACTTGCTTGTTGATATACCAGACTATGGACATGTTGTCGGACTGGATAGCAATCATCCCTGACTAAAGGGCAGGTTGGAATGCTTGCAATGCTAGAAGCACTGCCCTCAGTTCTAGGACACTGATATGCAGGTTGGCCTCCACAGGTGACCAAGTGCCTTGGACTGTCTTTCCCTGGAAATGCCCCCCCCACCTCATCAGGGAGGCGTCCGTGGTCACTATGGCCTTGTGCTGAGAGGGGAGAAAGAGCGACTCCAAAGGTCTGTCTCTGGCTTCATCACCAAATTAAGTCTCGTCTCCATAGATTTGTTATGCAGATCTGAAAGGACATTGGATGAGTCAAAAGGGTCCATCAATCCTACCATAGCGGCAAAGAACTTCATTTTTTTCAGATGATATCAGAATGTCATTTGGCCTTGACAAATGTGTAAAGGCAACCTTTAAAGCAGGAAAACTACAGCACCAAGAAAATATCAGTTTTGGGACAAGAATGTGATCTAAAAGAACTTGAGCAAGAGGGAGTTTATAAATACTTGGGAACTGATGAAGTATCAGCAATAAAACATGAACAAATGCAAATACAACTTAGTAAGGAATACTTTAGAAGACTTAAAATAATCTTGAAAACAGCATTGACATCTAGGAACAAAATCCAAGCTATACATCAATTCACTCTCCCTGTCCTAACTTACAGTTTTGGAGTGACTGATTGGCCCCAAAATGTGTTGGATAAATTAGTTATTAAAACAAGAAGGATGCTTTATGCCCACCAAATTATCTATAAAAATTTGTGCATACCGAGATTATATATACCCCATTGAAGGATAGATGGGCCTCCTTGAAATTGATTACATGTATAGATCTGCAATCGTGAGGCTCCATACATATCTGCTGACCTCACAAGACCCAAACATAGTGAAAGTTTTGAAACATGAGGAGAATAAATCTAAGATGACTTCTCTGCTTAACCTAGCAGAAGCATATAAGCATCAAGCAGGAATGGAAATCAAACCAGAAGTAGATAAAAATCAGGCAGCAACTGAATGTGCCAAAAAAATAAAAGAAAGAATATAAGGTGAAGGACCAGACGAGAAGGCAAGAAATGTGGAAAATGCATAAATATAGTTGCAATTTTAGAAAACTTCTGAAAGAACCTCATGGTGATCAGGAACAAACTCAGGAATGGTTAAGGAGAGGCTAATTCAAAACAAGAGATGAAAGATTAATATTGATGGCCCAACATAGTAGGCTACGTACATGCTGGTTTACAAAGTCCACTGAACATGTGGGAGAGCCAGACAAATGTAGGTTTTGTAAAACCAAATTGGAGACAGTCGCACACCTTACTGCTGATTGTGACATACTAATGGCAGAAGGACTGTATACTGAAAGACATAAAAATGTGGCAAGACTGCTGCACTGGGGATTGTGCAAACATTATGGTACTAAAGTGGCTGAAAAACACTGGAAACCTGAGCCACAAAGCATCATAGAAAATGATGAAGTCTACATCACATGGGATCATCCATTACCAACAGTTCAAAAGATAGATGCTAGAAAACTGGATATAGTGGTCCAAGAAAAGAAGTGAAAAGTAGCATTGATCATTGAAATCTCCACACCTAGTGATTACAGTGTCCTGCATACAGAGACACACAAAGTCATAAAATATCAGGATTTGCAAGCAGAAATGATAGCAATGTGGAAGAAAGATACCCAGATAATCCCAATAGTAGTAGGAGCAATGGATCTTATAAAGAAGAGTTTACCATCCTATTTAGATACATTACATATACATGTAACTCAGTACGAATTGCAGAAGGAGTCATTATTGGGCACGCTGTGGGTGCTGCAAAGAGCACTTTTGGCTGATATCAAAAAGTGAAACAATATTAATTTCATAAACTTTAATTGTACTTTGACTTAGGAATGGGGTCCACTCCAGTCACTGTATTAGAAACCCAAAAGATTTGGAGAAATTAAAGGGCAAGACCATAGTCCTAATGGAGAGATGAAAGGGGTCTTAATGGAGAGATGAAAAGTCAGCAAGCAAAGGAGAGTAGTAGTAGTGCTGAAATTGAATTCATCCTCAAGTCCTGGTGAGTACCTTCGTGAGGTGAACCCTGTTTTTCACAAAATCTCACCAAGGTGACACTGATATGTAAACTGTATTTATATAGCACATTTCATGGATAGAAGTCAAAAACAAAAAAAGATAGCTGGGTGCACAAGACCCAGGATAAAAAAGTACCCAGACCTGGTAGGCACACTGGTTCCAGAACTGGAAAAAATTACAGTGTGGAATCCTCAAAATATGGAAACATTCCTACAATGGGGCCAGGCTGGGCCCAGGGGAGGATGGCCCCCTTGTTACAGAAGGAAGTAGCAGTCCACAAAAATAGATTGGCCAAAAGAAGAGCCATAAAGACGATAGAGTGGGCCATTGAAGATAAGAAAGAAATTATGTCTTGTTACTATTATGTAAAAAGCTCAGAATTTCCAGACACAAGATATACAAAATAATTAAGAGAGAAATTAGAGGTAAGAAAAATACTTCCACAGGAAAAACTGTCAGAAGCTTCAAATAAAAATTTGCGTTCATTAATACAACAGATTTTTGAAAAACAGTATATAGATCAAGAAACTTTGATCTGTTTGGAAAAAGAAGCATCTGAGGAAGTGTGAAAATATAAACAACAAAACCTACAAATATCTGAAAAATATTAAAAAGAAATATGGACATGGGAAAGAAAAAGAGATTTGATATGGTGCAATATTTATGCAAAGGAGAAAACCAAGTTAACTAATATAGAGAAGGCAGCCCCAAACAGAAATACAGACAAAGGCATCCATATATGGAAAATTTCACAATAAAATATGAATATCACAAAGATGGAATGTGGAAAAGAAGATTGGTAAAGCCGAAATTAAATAAATAGTGCCTGTGAAGTGAAGGAGATGGGGATTTCCAGTTTTTAGTAACATTTTTCCTTGTTATAGAGAAGCTAGACCATAGTAAAAATGTGTGGCATTTAGGAATGACTTCAGGAACATTGAAAAGGATAACGGCATCAGAAATTATACAGTTGTCATTCCATAGAGCTTTACAAAGATATTTAAAGTCTAACCAAAATATTTTGCAATTAACAACCATATGTATCCAGTTAGTATCAGGGTGTCCACGTCTCCAGTATTTCATTTCATCTTTCTTGTACATTATTGCTAGTCTATGTGGGGTGAAAAAACATCTATGTAAAAATTTCCATGTGTATACACACCAGAACAGGGAAGACGTAGATTCCTTCACTGACTGTAAACACAGTTTTATCTTTTTCTGAGAATACTTGTCTATTAACATCACTTGAATAATTCCAAAAAGAAACCTCTGTTTTGCTAAAATAATTTCTGAGAATTTTATAAATAACAGATATGTATGAAGTGTTTTTTGGGTGAGCTATAAATTGTTGATATAAAAGCCAAGATTTTTAAGTTACTCTTATTGTATGCCTCTAATGAGGTTACAAGCTTAGTATGTATAAAATCCTTACAAGTTTGGATGTCCAGCCAATTGCAATTTTGCAAACTATGATCTGCTGATCAAATAGTCTGCAGAACTTACTTTGTTAGCTGAGAGAAATCAATTCCAATATAATAGGTCACCCTTCTTAAATGCCAACATTTTCTGAGTATCAACAGATAGCAAACATTCATTTGTGTAAGCAATAGGAAACACAATTATTAATAAATTCTTTTCCAAAAACATTTTTATTAAATTTTGTTAATAAAATGGACATAAAGTATTAAAAATAAACAATACAAGACATAACTGTTTACACTATATACAAACATCCACGATAAGCATTTGTTTTATCCATGAAAGGTAATCTATTTATTTAACAATCTCTCCAATTTTTGGCAAGCTAGTCTTTTGTGTGTTACATTTGATGATCTCTGATAAATAGTTTGCATTTCTTTTTTTACATACAGATTTTGCTATTGAAATAAACTCAGTAAACATAAGATCTTGCTTATTTTTCCATTTCAATATAATTATTTTTCAAGCAATAGCTAGAATTAACCAAAGAATAGGTAACTGATGTCTAGAAATTACACTTGGGGTAGGGACATTGAATAATATCAAAGAGCTAGTAATTTGACAGTTATCAGACCACAGGGCTTTTGCAAAATGCCTAAAATCACTCCAGTATTGTGTAAGAGTTCTACATTTGATGAACATATGAACCCAGTTGGCTTCAAGAATATCACCACACCTCTAGCATTTGTTTCATTACTCTTGGTTATAAGGTCAATTCTTTGTGGAGTGTAAAAGCTTCTATGAATAAATTTCCAGGTATATAGTCTCCAGTATAAATGATGAAGTGTTTTTTTATTGAATTTAATAACTGTTTCTTATTATCGTTCGATAAAGGTTCACCATTAATCTTTATGGAGCAATTCCAAATAGCTTGGTCAAAAGTAATCGTCTTCTCGTAGGATTTTATATACAGGTGATGTGCTTAATTTATGTTCACTGTTCATCGAACTACACTATATGAATAGTTGTATCAATCTTGATTATAATATCAGTTTCCAGATTTATTGACACACTCACTTTATTTTCAACAAACTGTCTTAAAGATTGAATACAGAGCCAATTATCTTGACCGACATTATATCTGGCTAAGAGAAAGTTCATTGGTTGGATGTTCTTATTGTCTATAAACTGGTGCCAAAACTTTAGATTATTCTCTTTAAGATTTTACAGCTTATTGATGTTGAAGGTATCTAGGCAATCTGGTGTATAAGCTATGGGAGATGTAATGAAAAAGGTGTTCTTCAGACTATAATTGTTGATTATATTTTTGAAAATATAAAATATTTGGTTTATACCATGTAAGCAGTGGCTAAATTTCTTATTATATAAGCAATATTCACGGAGTATCAAAATATTTTGTTAATTCCAAAGGTTTCCGAGTTCTCAGAGGAAGTTATATGTGTATTTCATGTAGTTGTTTCCAGCTAGAGGTGTATATGGATGAAATCCAGTGTAGTATTATGTTAATAATAACAGATTTGGAATATAATTCAATGTTGGGAAAGCCAATCCCATTACTGTCCCAGGCTCTAACATGCCATTTATAGGCTATTATTGGTTTCTTTGGGAACCATAGAAAAGTTAGTAATAGGGAATCTATTTGTTTAAAGAATTTCTTAGGAGGAGGTAAAATCAATGATTGTATGTAAAATAAAATCTTGGGCAAAATAATCATTTTTATTAATGTAAGTCTGTTCCACGTTTTAGTCAAGTCACTGATTATAGCTACCAGTTTAGTTTTAGTGAAGTTAAATTTAATAGTCTCATTCCATTTATTCTTAATACTTAATCTGATATTGTTAATCCTCGTTCATTCCTTACGTATGGGCATCTGTTCCGACCTCAGAACCGAGACGGCCATTTTCCAAGCTGGTGTCAGCTACAAACTCTCGAGCTAAACTCTTACCCATAATCCTCTCTCCCTGTTACCTCAGATTTTGTTTGCCACATTGCCATTCGGTCGTGTCAAGCTGCTTCTCTTGAGCTAAGTATAGATATTTGTTGTCAGACTAATCCTATATATAATTTTTTCTGTCAGAAAAGTTTCTATTTTGTTGTCTCTTACCCTATCACATTTAGCGACCATATTTTCTTGAGTTTTCTTCTCTTTACTACACCTTTTATTGCGAGGTATTTCTCCCTTACCATCGTTTGTAATCTCTTCCTTTCTTCGTACCTTTGGGTATTCTTTTGTACCATTGCTGGTACCCTCTCTACTGTCCCCTATTTCTATCATGGCAGATAAGAAAGGTAGTCCGGGATTTAAAAGGTGTTCTGATTGTGGACACAAATTACCTACATCAGATGCACACTCTTTGTGCATTTATTGCTTGGGGGTGTCCTACTTATCTGTTGACCCACCCTGTGCTATTTGTAAAACTTTTTCTAACAGAACCTTGTTGGAAGGGAAAAATGAGTTGTTGCTGAAGGGACTTCTCAAATCTTCCTGTTCAGTGGCTATTTCTGGGTCGGAGGGTTCAACCCCTCCTTAGAGCCCATAAGAAAATTTTGGATGATCCTACTAAGGCCAAGTCTTTGTCTTCGTCCCCGACTGGGGACGCCCGCCAACCAAGACCTAAAAAGGTTAAAGTTTCTATTTTGGAGCTCACTCAGTCAGCCCCAGTGCTTTTGGTGCCTAGGCCTTCGGCACCATCAGTGAGCTCAGCTCCATCTTCTCCTGCAGCCTTTACTATATCGGCACCGAGGGGCTCCTCTGTTCAGACTATTACGACTACTGCATTGGCACAGACTGTTCAGTTGGCGCAGACCTTGACCACTTCAGCTCTGACATCTTACTCAGAACCGACACCTTAGTTATTGGCTCCAATTTTGTTGGTTCCAGCTTTGGTACCGGCAACCACTTCAGCACCGATCCTTGTGTCAGTGCAGACTGTGACCTCTGCACCAATGATTACCTCTGTGCAGACACCTGTAGTCCAGTCTCTCTCGGCACCATTGTCCTCAGTGCGGACTGGTGAGGTGGGCACCGATCTTGTCTCTTCTGTGGACAGACCAGTTTCTCCCTCAGTCTCCGTGAGATCCACTAGAAGCCTTTCCGAACACATGTTGCGTCTTGTGGATCAAGTGCTTCTGGCCAAAGGTATCCCTCCCCCCAGGATCTATCCTTTCTTGGGAGGTGATCACCCATCTCCAAAGACCCCCTTCTTATTCTCCTCCTCCTTTGCCTTTGAAGTCCATTGATATAGCACAGTCTTACCCCTCTGCGGTTTCCTTTATGGATCTCACTAGGGAAACGCAGTTGCCTTCATGGCAGGAGAGTTTTGCTACGACCCAGGATGACCGTTATAACACGCGTAATTTGCTGTTCCACAGCCATCCGGGGACTCCAGGTCAGCAGTCTGAGCCACTTAGGGGAGGGGTGACCCCTGTCCTGGACACTCACCCCTAGTCAGATGGACCAGCCTTTCAACTGATGGAGAAGGCTCTGGCTTCTGCTGGTGATACTGTGCTGTCTATCCCCCCGCCCTCCTCTGGTACACTGTTTTCACAAGTCGCACCTAGCGGACACCGGGTGCAAGGGCCTGAGGACATATTCCCACAGGAAACCCCTTTTTTGCTGTCTTCCCCAGCTTCTCCCTCTGAGGAAGTCCACCGGAAAAGTTTGTGTAAGAGGAAGCACATGGACTCCACATAGGAGTCCCTCACTGAAGACACAGACTTTGATGAGGGGGAAGGATCCCCTCGGTGAGGTATCCTTTAGTGATATCCTCATAATCCTTAAACAGAGAGATGACTGGCAGCCCTCTAATCCGACGTCTGAGGAGTCTGTGTTCCTGCAGGCCTTTCGCGCCCGGTCCCCTACCGCCTGGTTTACTCCACCTGCCGATTAACTTATCCAGCTCATCATGCAGCATGTGTGGAAGGCTCCTGACACCGTCGAGGCTATTCCCCAGAGGCCAGATAAGATTTTGTCCCCTCCTGCTACATATCCCCATTGGTCTAAAGGTCTTCCTGTGGATGCTCTGGTGGTGGCGGCCACAACAAAAAAGGATCTGGCAGAAAAAGAAAGCCAGACTGTCCATCCGCCTAACAGAGTCCCGGGCCCTGGACAGGATAGGGAAGCGCACCTTTGCATCAGCGACCTTTACTATCAGGTCCCTGAATTATATGGCACACTTTACCAGGCTTCAAAGGGATCTGATTTCTGAGCTCTCTGAAACCTTGGCTGGTGCCGTGTCTGATGAGGTCAGTGACAAAGGTGGCCTCTCAGCTGGCCAGCACTGAGTCAATATCCAACTCCTCTATGTGACTGATATCTCAAGCATCAGAAGGAGCAGCTAGAGCAGCGGGTTCAAATGTGGTCTTGAGACGACAAGCCTGGATGCGCTTGTGCAATTTCACGGAACCCTTTAAGGCTTCCTTTCTTAACGCTCCTATTGAGGCCTCTTTGTTGTTTTTTGGACCCAAAGTTAAAATCACACTGGCCTGATGTGAACAGGACGGTAAGACCATTCTGCCATAGGTGTTTGTTATTCTTCCCCTCAACGTGCTTTCTCACTAAACCAAAAGAGTGGGAAGATATGGTTCAAGAAATCTCCGGATCCTTTCCATGACGCACAGGCTGAGTTCTCCCCTAGAGGCAGAGTGGGAAACTCGCAGGGAAGACGCTCCTTTCGGGGCAGAGGGGGTCCGCTTAACCAGGGTTCCAGGGACTCTCCCTGGCCAATCCTACCAGTGCTCTTGAAGAGCGGCCCAACTTCTTTCCTCTGGAGGTGGTTGGGGGTCGTTCCTCCTTGTACCCTTCTGCCTAGCTAACCATCACCACCGATTCCTGGGTACAAAGGATTATAACCAGAGGTTATCATATCCCCTTCGATCTTTGTCCTGTCCCTTCAAAAAACCTTCCCAACGTTCCACCCAGTCAAAGGGAAGAAGCAGCACTAGAGATAGAAAAGCTGCTAAGAAAGAGAGTTATTCACATAGTCCCTCCAGACCAGATAGGATCCAGATTCTACTCAAGACTATTTTTGGTGCCAAAGAAAACCGGGGACTGGAGACTAATTTTGGATCTCAGTGTATTGAACAAGTTTGTGAGAGTACAAAAATTCCAGATGGTCACAATACAGTCTATCCTCCCGCTTTTGGAAAAAGATGATTGGATGTGCTTGATAGATCTTTAAGATGCGTACTACCACATAAAAGTGGACAGGCCATCAAGAAGATTTCTGCGCTTCTGTGCAGGAGCCAGTCACTACCAGTTCAGAGTACTGCCCTTCGGACTCTCTACAGCCCCCAGAGTGTTCACAAAGTGCATGGCAGTTGTCACAGCTCACTTGCGAAAACAAGGAGTCCAGGTGTTTCCATACCTAGACGACTGGCTCATTTCCACCCCCACCAGACATCTACTGGAAGAAGCCCTGGCATACTCTCTCCTCGCTGCACAAAGGCTAGGCATAACCATAAACTGGCAAAAATCCAATCTCACCCCATCTCAGTCCACAGAATTCATAGGGATTATCTTGGATACAAAGAACTGCAAAGCAGCCATTCCAGAGCACAGAATTCTAAGGATAAAACAACAACTGATCCCAATCCTTTCAAGGGAGAAATCCACAGCTCACTCTGTCCTACAGCTGTTGGGTTCCATGGCAGCCTCTATCACCATTGTCCCCCTGATCAGGTTTCATATCAGGCTTCTACAATGGCTACTGCTCACCCATTGGTATCCTTTTCAGCATCCTCTTTCAGCCAAAATTTGAGTAACTTACAGCTGCAAACAGGATTTAAATTGGTGGATGACACACAATCCGTCACAATGGTCTCGCCCCTTTCCCCCCCATGTCCCCCCAGCAACCCAAAGCCACAGTGAACACGGACGCCTTCCTGATGGAGTGGGAGGGGCTATATCAGGGACAGACAGTCCAAGGCACTTGGTCCGAATTGGAGGCCCAACTGCATATAAATGTTCTAGAGCGAAGAGCAGTGCTTCTGGCGTTGCAAGCATTCCATCCCCTGCTGCCTTCTGGGACGATTGCGATTCAGACAACATGGCGGTGGTCTGGTACATCAACAAACAAGGTGGAACCAAATCTTACCCCCTTTGTCGAGAGGCCAGGAGGATATGGCAATGGCTACCAACCATTTTCTTCTAGCAACGCACGTTCCCAGGAGTTCCAACGTGATAGCAGACAGACTCAGCAGGTGCATTCTACAACCTCATGAGTGGTCCCCTGAATCCCTTGGTGGAGATCTTCCACCGCTGGGGCCGTCCTTGTTGCGACCTCTTTGCATCCCCGACCAACTACAAATGCAGAAACTACTTCGCCCTGATTCCCCCTCCGGGGCAGTCACCCAGGGACGCTCTAGTCCACGATTGGCCATCGGGTCTTCTTTATGCATTCCCACCTTTTCCCCTGATTCCCTAGTTTCTGAAGAAAGCCCGTCAGTTGAAGAGCAAGGTGATCCTCATAACACCATATTGGGCTCGTCAGTTCTGGTTCCCCTTCCTTTGGCCTCACCTACTAGATCGACCATGGATTCTCCATCCAACCCCGAATCTGATCTCCTCATATCCGCAGAACCTGATTCATCCCAACTTGGACAGCCTGAAGCTCACAGCGTGGCTACTCCAATTCCCTTGATTGCCAGGCAGAATGATCTTTCTTTACCAGTATGTGACATTCTCATTGCATCTCATAAGTCTTCCACTAGAATTACTTATTTAAGCAAGTGGAAAAGATTTACCTGTTGACTGAAAGAAAAACAAGTAGATCCCTTCTCAGCACCAGTGTCGATAATACTAGAGTATCTGGCTGACCTTTTTCAGTCGGGTCTATCGGCCGCTACCATTAGAGTTCATTTGGCTGCAATATCTAATTTCCATGAGATTGTCCAAGACTCCTCTCTTATGTCACACAAGTTGTGCAAGACCTTCATAAAAGGTATGAATCATCTGAAGCCACCTTTTAGAGAACCTATTCAATCATGGGACTATCATTAGATGTTCACCGTGTTTCACTGTTGCAGTCATTACACTTGGTTATCCTGCTGGCAGGCTCCAAAGTCCTGGTCCAGCGTCGGTTGCTGTCGCCTCTTCCCTGACATCAGTGCGCCAGGGGTATAAAAGATGCAGCCAACGCCATTTTCTTTCAGTCTTTCTTGCCATGCGGTGCCCGAAGCAAAAGCAGTTTGCAAGTGCCGTTCGGCCGACTCCTGAGATTTTCGAAATTGAATTTCAGATCCGAAGTCTTCTATAAAGCTAAGTACCCCGTTGGGGAAACTTTTTTTTCTTGCTCAAGACCGATGTCAGAAAAAGTTAATAATTGTATTTCTTGTGGGAAGCAAATACCTCATAAAGATTTTCATTCTTACTGTATTCCTTGCCTAGGCCCTGACCACGACGTTGCTAGTTGTCAGTTTTGTGCTAGATTTAACTAACGCACGATTAAGCGTCGGTACCATTTTGCTTCTCATAACTTTGGCCGAAGGTTTAACTATATAATGCTGTCGGAACAACCGATGACCGGAATTCATAAAAAGCGCAAGGATAAAGAAAAGGACAGGCATCCTAGGTCCAAAACCGACTAAGCCTCTTCTAGGCCAGTCGCCGGTTCGCCGGTGCTCAGTGAGGCGCTTTCGCAGCCCCTGACTCCCTCTACCTCAGAGCCACAGGCCGCCTCCGACTCCTACGTGGAGACAACTAGGCCTCTGGATACTCAAGGTATTGGTCCTTCGTTAACTAATCCCTCAGATGGGTCCGGAGCCGCTGAGCAGGCATCGGCTTCTGAGGGTGTTTTATATCAAGCCTACTTCAACATCAAAGACAAAGTCTAAAACAGTTTTGAAGACAAGGAAACAAGTACAGCATTCTCCAGGACAGACTTCTATGCCTAAGAAACAGATGCTCAAAATGGCCGAAGACCTAATTACTTTGATCAGGGGTTCCCATCCCCCTCCTGATAAGAGGCCTAGGCGAGATACTGAATAGGATTCCTCTGATCAGGTTTCCATTTCCTCTGATTCCTCTTCAGAACAGGGATATTTTATTCCTCCCTATGAGGATTCTGAGGCTGAAGAATCTATTCCTTCAGCTTCTCCTCCTGAGGATTACTCATTTGGGGAAACCCTGCATACCATGAGGGAGCATTTCCACTGGGAGAGCCAAGATTATTCAGATTCTAAGAAAAGGCTTAGAGACTTTCTTTTACTACCTCAGCACAGACCTCTTGCAATTCCTCCTGTTCTAGACATTGTAGATGATGTATTTTCAGAGTCCGGCCTGTCTCTAGACTCTTTACCTCCTGCACCTGTTAAGCCGGACAGTTACTACAGGGTTCCAGATTCTCATAAATTTCTATATAAAAACCCTGCTGCTGACCCAGAAACTATTTCACAGGGTCCCAAAGGGGTCAAGGCTGCTACTGCTAAAAACTCTGTCCCCTCAGATAGAGATTCTAGGGCACTGGACAGATGGGGGGAGAAAGTCTACACTTCTGCTACCTTGACTGTAAGGGCTTTAAATTGTCAGTTTCATATGCTCAAATATCAGCAGTACTTAATGTCTTTGTTAAAACAAAAAATGTTGACAAATTCTGAATGTTCTGAGAACAAAGATTTGCAGGATTTATTGCATGCAGCTGAACAAGTGGGAAAACATACTTTGCCATGTGGTTATGATTCATTAGAGGCCTCGTGCACGGCTGCTGTTACAGGTTCTGTTATTAGAAGGCATGCTTGGTTAAAGGAACAGTCTCTGCCTGATCATGTTAAAACAAAATTATTGGATGCTCCATTACAGCATGATACTTTGTTTGGTGTTAAGGCAGAAGAGGTGTTGAAGAAAATGGAGGATAAAGCTAAATCTATGCAGACAGTAAAGGATTTTTTACAGGTACAGCCACCCAGATTTAGCAGGAACTGGCCTTCTAAGAATTGGTCCTTTCTCGTGTCAGGCAGGTCACAAAGAGGCAGATACAGACGCCTTAGAGGCAGGCAACAGCCCCAGGGCTTATACAGGCCCAAACAATGGGGTGCTTCTACCTCCAAAAGCGGAGAAGACAAATCACAGCCATATAGGAAACAGTCCCAATGACTTCCCTCTGCCAATGCCAAGCACTTATCTTTTGGCAGCACCCTTAGGGAGAAAGCTAGCACTTTTTCCACAAAATTGGCACATGATCACCCAGGACAAATGGGTCTTAAATATAGTCTCTCGGGGCTACAGGTTTCACTTTCACACCCTTCCAAAGGCAAAAGGTATGCCAGACCTGCCACACAATCAATGGGCAGAGGCACAAAAGCAAGTTTCATCTCTCATGGACATGAGGGCTATTCAGCCAGTACCACAGCAAGAGCAGGGACAAGGATTTTACTCAAGACTTTTCTTAGTACCAAGAAAGGACAAAGCCTGGAGACCAATTCTGGACCTGTCTATTCTAAATACTTTTCTGGACATCCCAAAATTCAAAATGTTGACTCTGCAACAACCTCTGCCCATGCTGGGCAAGAAGGCTTGGCTTGTAACTTTGGACCTCAAAGAGGCATACCTGCATGTCCGAATCAGACAGTCTTGCAGAAGATACCTCAGATTCATAGCTGGCTGTATGTACTACCAATTCTCTGCACTGCCCTAGTAATTTCATTTTGCAGACAAAGAGGAATTCAAATATATCCCTATTTGGACGACTGCCTTACTCAAGCAGAGACCAAAGACATTCTACTAAAGCGTCTGGCATTTGTAAAAAGATTACTAATTTGCCTAGGGTACACAGTTAACGAAAAGAAAGTACCGTCTCGAGATAATATTCCTGAGTGCAGGCTTAAATACAACTGCCCAGATGGCTTATCTCACGCCAGACAAACAAAGACAACTGACTTCTTACTTCGAAAGCATGGCAACAAAGACCCAATTATCTGCAAGAAAAATTCTGCAGGCTCTGGGCTACATGACATCCTGCATTCTACTAATTCCATGTGCAAGACTGCATATGAGGAAACTACAATGGTATCTAAAAAGTGTTTGGACTCAACATTGCCACAGCTGTGAAACATTAATTACTCTCATTCCCTGCATGCAACAGGAGTTTTGATGATGGGCACAGGCCTGTCACCACAACAAGGGACAGTCATTCACTTTACCCACAGCCAGGCAGACACTAACAATAGATGCATCAGATTATGCTTAGGGGGCACACATGGCAGGAAAATTTATTCAGGGCACATGGCCCACAAGCCAAATGCATCTTCATATCAATTAAAAAGAGATGCTAGCTGTACAGAATGCCCTGACAGCCTTCAAGGACCTACTTCATCCAGGGCAACTGCTGATAAAAGACGGACAATACTACAGTTATGTGGTACATAAACAAGCAAGGAGGCACACATTCTTACCCCCTCTGCAGACAAGCCATGACTTTGTGGAACACAGCATTGACTTATAAAGTACACCTGCAAGCACAATTCCTGCCAGGAAAGACAAATACTTTGGCAGACGAACTAAGCAGAAACCTCATGGATCCTCACGAGTGGAAACTAGATCCACAAATCTTCAGCATAACAGGGAAATGGGGATGCCCAGACATAGATATATTTGCCTCCCCTCACAACTGCCAGCTACAGAAATTCTGCACTCGGACTTATCACAAACAAGCATGGAAAGTGGACAGTGTATGCCTTCCCTCCTCTGCCTCTCCTCCCCAAGGTACTCCTAAAGGTCAGACAAGAGAAGCCAAAAATTATCCTGATTGCCCCAGACTGGCCACACCAGCACTGGTACCCAATCCTAAAGAGCTTGTCTCAAGGCCCAGCCTGGACATTGCCTCAAATCCCTCATTTGCTGACCCAACAAGACAATCGAATCCTGCACACCCATCTCAGAACCCTAAATCTGGCTGCATGGCAGATAATGTAACCATTCAGAACACACCTCTCTCTAAAGCAGTTATGGATGTTATTTTGGAGGCCAGGATGCCCAGCACCAGAAAATCTTATGCAGAGAAATGGAAGAGATTCTGTGCTTGGAACCAGGCACAAGGAATTGACACGCTTGTCCCAGGTATTCCTCAGATTTTACAATACCTAACTGAGATGCTGGACCAAAGGCCTATCCTTCTCATCAATTAAGATCCATGCCTCTGCCATTTCAGCTCATTACAATACGGACCCACCTATTTTTTCTCATCCACTGCTAAGGCAGTATCTCGGAGGGGCCAAAAACATAAGACCTCCAAGGAGAGCTCCAGTACCTGCATGGGACCTCAATTTTGTCTTGGAAAAGCTCACACTGCCTCCTTTTGAGCCAGCGAATACAGCTGAGATAAAATACTTATCAAGGAAAACAGCTCTTCTCCTAGCAATAACTTCAGCAAGAAGAGTATCAGAGTTACAGGCACTAATGACTGTGGAACCTTTTATTATTTTCCATCCGGACTGGGTTTCTCTAAGGACAAACCCAACATTTATGCCTAAGGTAGTGTCCAGTGTGGCTCTTAACCAAACCATACATTTGCCTACCTTTTATCCAAACCCACAGAATAAGGGGGATTGACTTCTGCATTCTTTAGACATACACAGACAGCTACTCCTTTACTTGGACAAAACTAAAGCCTTCAGAAAGACTGAGCAACTCTTAGTGGCATGGGATCGCAAGGAAAAGCTATTTCAAAGCAGACTATTTTAAAATGGATAGGCCACAGCATTCGTTTCTGCTATTCACAACATGGCAAATCTGTGCCTAAGGGCATTAGGCCACATTTTACCAGAGCAGCAGCCACTTCAGTTTGAGAACAAGCTAGCAGGTACGGCTGGTGCCCGGCAACCAAGCTTATGTGACCAATACAAAAAATATAAAGCCAGCACCTCGAATAGTTCCAATGAATAAGGTTTATTGCACCAAAACTAGACCGGTTTCAGCTGTTAAGCTTTCATCAGTAGTTACAATCACAAAATGAGAACTGCTCCTTATATACCCTTCAAGGAAGCAATAACATCACTTCCTGTCAAAAAAGAAAAACCATTAATAGAATTAAAAATAAATGGTTATAAAGCATACAAAGAAAGTGTTGTCCACCTTAAACTGTACCAAACTTTCATAATACCAGTTGGCTAGAAAATGAAGTGTTACCTTGGTGTAGTGAAGAAGATATGTGCTGTATAAAATAAAAATATGGTTAGCACAATTGGGCATAATTTCATGAAATTCACTAGAACATTATAATAATATCAATAAATCATATTGGGGTAACAATGTGAAAACACATCAATACGAAGTGAAAATGGTTGAGAAAAACAAATGTTATAAAGATACATTTTAGGTGAATCACATTTTATCATTGAGCCCTGGTGAGAAAAGCCCACCAAGTTTGACTATCCATCTTTTTTCCTTTTTGTTTAGAATGTCATGCCATCCTGTTTTAAATGCCCGATTTCCAATGATATTGTCAATAATACAAAATGAAAATTTGGCGGTGGGATGCTTAATGGTGTGTCTATATAGTGCGTTTGTTAGCCTGCAATTTCTAATATCACCCAAATGTTCTGATATCCTGATGCAAATTTGTCTAGATGTTTGACCAACATAAAAGGCCTGGCACGTACAGGTAGCTAGATAAACAATCCAGTCTGAACTGCAATTTCCAAAAAATTTTATATTATGTAACTGACCAGTATTTTTGCTTGTGAAACTTTTAGTTTTGAATATATAACCACAAAAACTGCAATGGCCACAGGGATATGTACCAACTAGTTTATCCCCTGTTAATGTTCTCTGCATGCAAGAGTTGTCCTCCATGACACTCCTTTTGTAATAGGAAAAATGGGAACTTAGTGTTTTACCCTTCCTATATGAAAAATAGCATCGTTCTCCTAAATATCCCTCCAAAAGAGGGTGAGATTTGAGTATGTTCCAATGTGTATTGATAATATTGATGAGATTGTGACTGTTTCTTCCATATGTGGTAACAAATCTACATATATCTGGATTGTTGGATCTGGCTTTTTTCTTGTAAACTAGCAATGAATCCCTGGGTTGATTGTTACTCCATTGTGCAGCAGAACTGATCGTGTCCCAATGATATCCTCTGGCCAAAAATCTATTGGCTAAATCCTCATGATGTGTATTCAAATCCTGTTCCGATGAACATATTCTTTTTATTCTCAGAAACTGAGATTTCGAAATGTTCTTGATAATGTGTTTTGGATGGAGACTGTTGGCATGTAGTATGGTATTATATTGTGGAAACTTACGATGTACAGATGTTTTGAGTGTATGATCAGGTTGTCGTTGTAAGTGGACATCTAGAAAATGAATGTCATTCAGATCATATTCCACAATAAATTCAGTCCCCCACATGTTTCCATTAAGATGTTCCATAAATTCTTGAAGGTAGTCTGGACCACCTTTCCACACAAGCCAACAGTCATCCAAATATATGCAATTCATCATAAATGATGTGCTCTTCAATGTAACCCATATATAGGTCTGCATAGATTGGTGCAAATGAGGCTCCCATGGCCGTGCCTTGTATTTGCCAATAACAATCTTGCTGGAAATAAAATACATTTTTAGTCAGAACGTGTTCCGCCATACATACAAGTAGTGTGTTCAATCCAGGGGGATAAATGTTGGCTTTATTCAACCAAAAATCCAGGGCCATCAGTCCTGCCCAATGTGGAATGCTAGTATATAATGATTTAACATCCAAAGTGCATAATAGCCAGCCGGGTTCAAGTTGCGATTCAGAGACAATTTGTAGGAATTCCGTGGTGTCTTGAATTCTAGCTCTGATACATGATAATAGTGGTTTAAGTTTCTCAGTCAGAAACATAGATAAGGGTTCTGTCAGGGATCCAATGCCCGATACAATCGGTCTGCCCGGTGGTTTATTAATAGATTTATGAATTTTAGGCAGCAAATAAAGGTATTGTTTTGCTGGATCCTTGACCATGAGATGTGTTTTGGTTTTTTCAGAGATGATGCCAGCATCAACTGCTTCTTGTAGAAAATCATTAATTTCTTGTTGGAAAGAGGGTGTGGGATCTGTACTCATTTTCATGTAGTGATGATGGTTAGACAATTGTCCATTTCCCTCATCCCGATAATAATCGGCGTCCATGACAACAACCGCACCCCCTTTGTCAGCAGAGAGTATAACTATATCTTTGTTGTTTTTAAGTCTGGTCAGGGCAAGTTGTTCCTTATAAGATATATTATTTCTTATATTATCAGAACTGTTGGAATAGAAGTGTAAATCTTTGATGACAGCCTGTTGAAACACCGCAACATGTTTGTCCATAGGGGGATTAAATGTGGATTTGTGAAATCTAAAGTCTGTAGATCTTTGAGAGAGGTTAGAGTTGTCCTGTTGTTTGAAAAATAAGTTGAGATTAATTTTTCTACAAAACTCTAAAATGTCAGATACATGTGAACTTTTTTCAATAAGGAAACCAGGAATAAAACCCAGACCTTTATTAAGTATAGAATATTCATCAGGTGACAAAGTGTATTTTGAGATATTTAACACATTTTTATCAGATTGAGCTATTTCACCACTGACTTGAAGAGTTCCTCTAGACTTTTGACCCCGATGCTTTCTCCCTCCCCTATGTTTCCTGCCCCTAAAGGGCTAACCATGGTTCTACCTCTTTTGTTATGTGGTGATTCACCAGTGCTGGTTGATTCATTGTCTGTTGTGGAGGACTCCTCACCAAGAGTGTTACTAGAAGATCCTGATTTTCTGAGAATTGATCTCGGTCTTTTTTTGCGCACAAAAGTGAAATTTTTGGTCCCTTGGGCAAATCTCACACCTCTATGAGATTCAAATTGCATACCCCTGCTGTAGTCTTCTTTATCTCTAGCAAACTTATGGAGTTTTTTGGATTTAAGATTATTCTCCAATATGGATAATTCCTTGGATAGTTTGTTCAGACAACTATGAAATTGTGAATGATTTTCAAATTGTTTTAAATTATTACATGTTTTTTCAACATCCAGGGTATTGGCATTGACTGTCCTTCATAGAAGGAAGCTAATATATTAACCAGTGCCATAGCGGCTTCTTGCTGTGCTACGTGCCAATCCCTGATTAACAGGTCATCCGGTACACCAACTAGTGGCTGAATCTTAGATCTCAATCCTCTTGGTGAAATATTTTGAGCTTGGTATGCCTTAAACAGCTTATGGTGCCAAATGTTGGTTCTTAAGGTTTTAATTTGTTTACCTAGCTGATTAAATTCAGACACACAACCGTCAACTGGATCCAATATGGGTAAATCGGTGGTATTCGAGGAACTAGTGCCAATACCGAATACCTTAAGGTCATCCTTGTCAGCACATAGGCTGGATAGTAATTTCCCAAGATCCGTGACTATAAGTTGTTAAGCTAAAGAATTCGCTAGGTACAAATGACAATTCAAATCACAAGGAAGGAAAGAGATGTCTGAACAAACTACCAAATCACTATTAGTAATACTTGACAAATGTCAAAAAATGTGCAGAATGCAGTAAAGATTCACTCATGGGTACCAAAAATCCTGAATGGTATACATGAGATGCAATACTCAAAAAATCAGGAATACACACTTAGTGAAATGCAAATGAAACATATGTATGGTTTCAAAAACAGGCGTTGAGTAATAATACTGACTCAAGGGATTCATAAAGAAAATGAAAATGTAGGAATCTCAAGATGTATGAGACAAGTGGACCTTATCTGTAAATAGTTTTTTCTTATTGAAGGTTGAAAAGAAGTACAACATCAAGAATTCTTCTTCATGGTCTATAGTATGCTATCCTCACTATATCAAAGATCAGCAATTAAGATGCTAATGTTGTTTAAAATATATCCATCGGGATGACATTATAAACCCTGACTAAATATCACCCTACTTCAAAAATTATAGCATTTTCTGGTTAATATTTGTGTAATAATACTTGATGCATATAGGCACACAGGTGTAAACAAAAATTCTCAACTTTGTTGTCAAAACTACACCTATATATGATATTATTCAGAACATAACTGATCTGAACATTAAGAAGAAATAGTAAACTTCCTATAGCTGTAGCACTTTAAATATGAAACAACATATTTCAAATGATAGCCAAAAGAATGTGGTTATCTATGTAGTCTTCATAAAAAAATGCCTACACAGTCTGAATAGGTGCTGTTGTTAAGCATAAGTTAGTACATAATCCCAATATTGTTGTTTGAAAGATAGCAAATGCCCAATGTCAAGAACTGAAGTTATATATTCCAATTTGACCCGTCAGTAGAGTTATATGTAATAGTTGTATAAAATAATAGTGACACATTACCATATAACCATGTAACTATGACAATTTCACCCCAGCAGTATTATATAAAATATAAATAACAATTGGGAGAGTCCACCATTCATATATCAAAATAAGTCCAAATATATTATTATCAATTGAATTGTTGTCAATAGCGAAAACCAAATCAGAATAAAACTCCAAAGGCAAGTAAAATCCCAAGGATCCTTGGGATTTTACTTGCCTTTGGAGTTGTTTTCTGGTCCGCAAGGTGCTTTACTTGAGAGGATTATTCTTAATGCAAATCAGAATAAAGCACAGTCCAGAAAACTGTAACCATAATTGGAGAAGGATGACCAAAAAAACGAAAGCAATGGTTCCCATATGAGCATCACATCACCTGGCGTTGAAACATAACTTTCCATGTTCACATAAACATAAAAAGCTCTTCCATAGAACACAATGAACACTTTACACACAAAAAATGGTTGGTGGTACTGGAATTCCCCGAAGGAAGAATAATATGTCCATTCATACAGTTACTGAATGTATACGTTATTCCAGCGTAGTACTGCGCACGGAACCAAAAATAGTCACACCACAGCTAAAGGAATACTGATTAACGGCCCAAACTTCTCCTAATAATGTTATTAATAACAAACCAAACAATTCCCATCAACAAAATGTTGTAGCAAAGCACTGACTCACTGGAGGAGGAAAAGATGGATGCATAGGCCCAAGGTGCTTCCACTTATAGAGCAAGTCAAAAAATAGAATTGTGGCATAAAGCGATATCCAAATAGTCTATTAGAATGTAAAAAACAGTCTCACCAAATCCCTCCGAGCTTAGGTAAGATGGATGCGTAAGCCCCAAAAGACACGCTCTAATGATTGTATCCAAGTGTGAACAGCAACACAAATATAGGCATATAAGTATAGTTTGTAGCATGAGGCAATGTCCGGAAGGTATATTAAATGTAAAAAAACATACAGTCTCACCAAATCCCACCAAGCTTAGGTAAGATGGATGCGTATGCCCCAATGAACGCTCTGATAATGGTATCCAAGTACAAACAAGCGACATAAGTGTAAGTCCCAACTGGTATCCAAATCAATAGTAGATCTTAACGCTTAATAAAAAACGAACAAAAGTCCAAAGATAAAGTTCCAAAGGTACCTGATGGTAGACTAAAAAAATATAGATGCAAAAAGGGTATAAATCCCGAAGCAATATAAACACCGACTGTCAGTGAGAGCCCTCATCAACAGACAAAGAAACATCCAAAATGGCGTTGATGAAGGTGGAACCACACTAACGCCAACAGCCAGCAAAACAAGGAGTATTCAGTTTGAGAACAAGCTAGCAGGTATGCTTTATAACCATTTATTTTTAATTCTATTAATGGTTTTTCTTTTTTGATAGGAAGTGATGTTATTGCTTCCTTGAAGGGTATATAAGGAGCAGTTCTCATTTTGTGATTGTAACTACTGATGAAAGCTTAACAGCTGAAACCGGTCTAGTTTTGGTGCAATAAACCTTATTCATTGGAACCATTCGAGGTGCTGGCTTTATATTTTTTGTATTGGTCACAGCAGCCACTTCAGCAGCCTTCCTCAGAGGAGTACCAACCAAGGACATTTTGGAGGCTGCAACCTGGACTTCAGTGCACACTTTTACAAAGCACTACCACTTGCCTCTTTACTCTAAGTCCAGGGCAGGCTTTGTCACTGCAGTTCTGCAGGGTCTCGTAGCCACTCCAAATTCTATTTAGGCTCAGCCGCCCAACCTCAGCTTTGGGATTCAACCCAAGTGTAATGATTGTAACAATGAAACACGATGAACATAGTACAGTTGTGTACCTGCCATAAATGTAGATGTTCGAGTGTATTCACTTTTGCAGTCCAGGTTACCCGCCCACCATCCCCATTTCATGGCTGGGACTTATCTGTACTTCTCTAGTCTATACAACCTATGTGGTGTATTTGCTTGTAGATGAAGGTTATGTACATGCTTTTTTATGATCAGAATTTTTTAGCCTACCCTTTTGGGGGCACCTGACATCTGGGGCAAGAAAAACTGAAGAAAATGGCGTCGGCTGCATCTTTTATACCCCTGGCGCACTGACGTCAGGGAATAGGCGACAGCAACCGACGCCGGACCAGGATTTTGGAATTCAGGCCGACTGTGGGTAGCCTGCCAGCAGGATAAGCCAAGTGTAATGACTGCAACAGTGAATACACTCTAACATCTACATTTATGGTAGGTACACAACTGTACTTTCTACAAGCTCTGTCTATGCCACCCTTTGAACCAGCTTTTTCTTGCAACCTCAGATATTTGTCATGGAAAACCTTGTTTTTAGTCGCCATTACTTCTGCCAGACGTATCTCTGAGCTTCAAGCTGTATGCATAGAGTCCATACTTATTTTTCATAGAGAGAGAGAGAGAGAGAGAGTGTCTTTGAGAACTAATCCTTCATTTCTGATAAAAGTGATCTCTAAAATGTCAATTAGTCAAACCATTGAATTGCTAGTTTTCTTTCCCAATCATTCAAACAGAGGAGAGTATTGCCTACATACCCTAGATATTCACAGGCAAATCTGTTTTTACTTAAACAGGACTAGGTCCTCTCGTAAATCTGACCAGTTATTTTTGGCCTAGTCTGGACCTAGATTAGGATCTGCTGTTGCTAAGGTCACATTAGCTAGATGGTTGAAAGACTGTGTGACCTTCATTTATACACTGTAATATTCCATTGCCTACTACCATGAAGGCTCATTCGACAAGGTTTGTGGCAACGTCTGCTGCCTTCTATGCCAGAGCTTCTTTACGTGACATCTGTGCAGCCTCTTTACATGACATCTGTGCAGCCTCATACCTTCATCAATCATTATAAATTGGATTTGGCCTCCAGGGGAAGAGCATCTTTTGGTTCTGTGGTGCTCAGGAATGTCTTTCCATGAGAGCCTCCCAGGAATAGAGGTAGCTGGGGACTCTGTCCCATACGTAAGGAATGAGCGAGGATTAACAATATCAGATAAAGAAGTTATGTCTTACCATAACGTTCCATCTGTATTGTTGATCCTTGTTCCGTCATTACCACCCTCCCTACTTCCCCCTCCTGTGGCTTCTAGTGGATCTCACCATCTAAGGTTCTCTTAGGTCATTTGACCAGAGGTAGCCTCTACCTTCTTTTGACTTGCAAACTCAATCTGAGGTAATGGGGAGAGGGGGATTATGGGTAAGAGTTTAGCTCGAGAGTTTGTAGCTGATGAGAGCTTGGAAAATGGCCGGCTCGGTTCAGAGGTCGGAACAGATACCCATACGTAATGACTGAACAAGGATCAATAATACAGATGGAACGTTATGGTAAGACATAACTTCGTTTTCCTAGATAATCTAGCTTATCGTTTTCCCAGTTGAATGTATTGTATTTTTGTAAATTGCTATTTATTTTCTTATTGATTTAAAAGTGTTTTACTTTATTTTGATTAAAATTGAGCCCTGAGATTTTTCCAAATAGAGTTATGGCATTCATGATATGTTGTAAAGAGCCTTCTGTGTCACTGGATGTTAGTAGAATATCGTCAGCAAAAAGCTGAACTTTTGCACAGTATCGCTCATTAACTTGAAATCCTTTGATATTTGTGTCATTTCTAATAAATGAAGCAATAAATGAAGCAAAAGGTTCCACTGGTAAAGTGAAAAATAATGGGGATAGAGGGCAACATTGTCTAGTTCCCTTATGAATTTTT
This sequence comes from Protopterus annectens, assembly GCF_019279795.1. Taxonomy (NCBI): domain Eukaryota; kingdom Metazoa; phylum Chordata; order Ceratodontiformes; family Protopteridae; genus Protopterus; species Protopterus annectens. The sequence goes on from NC_056735.1 coordinate 655,689,746, forward strand.
ACTGGGGAAGATAGACATGAACCAATCTTAAGAAATGCTTTAGAATCACTGTAAATATTTAATATCAGTTTGGTGAAATCTGAAGTAAAGTTAAATTCTTTAAAGATTTTTTTTGTAAGTATGACCAACTAAGAGAATTGAATGCCTTATCAATATCCAGACTAATAATAAATTGTTTCTTGGTTTTGTTTGCAATATCTATTAGAGATAGTAGCTTAATAATATTGTGTACTTTTCTATGTAAGATAAAGCCAGTTTGATCAAAGTGTATTAGATTGGGAAATATATTCTTTAGTCTTTTGGCCAGGATACCGCGGTGGTGGTGCTGCGGTAGCATTGTTGCCTCACAGTAAGACACTGTTCGGTTCAATTCTCAACTAGAGCATCTTCTGAGTGGAGACATGCGTGAATGGGCGTACCTTCGTTGAAGGTTGTGCATCAGTGCTGGTAACTTGGCATGTAAAAATCAACTACCAATCATTAGTGGACCGGAGTTCTGCTGTGGCGACCCCTAACCGGGAAAAGCCGAAAGACACAACAACAACAACAAGTCTTCTGGCCAGGATAGACATGAACATTTTATAATCAATATTTAACAATGATATGGGTCTTTGCCTTATTTCAGAATGGGGGAAATTATTGAGTACTTCCATGAGGGAGGGAAAATTAAGTCTTGTTTAACCATAGAGAATGTGTTTAATAATAACTTTATTGTGTGGTCTGGAAGAATTTTATGCATTTTTGGGATTATCCCAACTAACCCTGGGGCTTTATTATGCTTCAGATTTTTAACTTGATGTTCTTCGTGTTTCACTGTCGCAGTCATTACATTTGGGTCATCTGCCTGCAGGTAGCCCTCAGGCGGCCTGATTAACAAAGTCTTGGGTCATGCGTCAGTTGATGTCCCTTCTTCCATGACGTCAGGTGTATAAAACATGCAGCCGATGCCATTACATCGGTCTTTGTTGCCGTGCTGGTTGGCCGACTCCTGAAATTTTCGTTTTCTAGTTTCAGAACCAAAGTCTTCAACTAAAGCTAAGTACCCCGTTGGGAAAACGTTTTCTTGCTCCTTACCGATGTCAGTAAAAGTTAGTAATTGCATTACTTGTGGAAAGCAAATACCTCATAAAGATTTTCATTCGTACTGTATTCCTTGCCTAGGCCCTGACCACGACGTACCTTGGTTTCGGTTTTGTGCTTTATTTAATCAGCGCACTATCCATCGTCGGTATATTTTTGCCTCTAAATATTTCGGTTCTCTGTTTAATTATCCAGAAATGTCGTCTGTTAGCCATCTGACTACCGGGATTCTGAAAAAAGTGTAAAGATAAAGACAGAGACAAGCCGCCGAGGTCCAAAACTGCCGACGACGCTTCTCCTAAGCCAGTTGCCAGTTCACCTGTACTCAGTGAGGCGCTTTCGCAGCACCTGATACCTGCTACTTCTGATTCGCAGGCCTCTACTGAGACCCATTCGGAGTCCGGTATGCTGCGAGATGCTTCAGCTATGGAACCAACGGATGTCTCTACCTTGGATGGGTCTGGAGCTGCTGTGCAGGCACCGGTTTCTGAGGGTGTATTCAGGCCTACGGACTTGCATATTAAACTGACGCCTCCTTCTTTACTTGGGCCTAAATCTCAATACATGCCTAAAAAACCGCCCAGGCCACATGCTCAGGCCTCTATGCCTAAAAAACAAATTATAAGAATGGCTGAAGATCTAATAACTCTAATCAGGGGTAGCCAACCCCACCCCTTCTAAGAGGCCTAGGACTGAAGTTGATTATGAATCTTCTGATCAGGATTCTGTTTTTTCCTGATTCTTCTGATGATCTGGATTTGCCCTTATCTACTTATGAAGATTCTGATGCAGAGGACTCCATTCCCTCTGCTTCCCCTCCTGAGGATTTTTCTTTTGGGGAAATCTTACACACTCTAAGGGAGCATTTCCACTGGGAAAGCCAGGATTTTTCTGATTCAGAAAAGAGGCTTGGGGATTTCCTTCTCCTACCTCAGCATAGGCCTTTAGCTATTCCTCCTCTACTAGACATTGCTGATGATGCTTTTTCGGAATCTAGTTTGGCCCCTGATTCCCTGCCTCCTGCTCCCAGAAAACCTGACAGATACTAGAGGGTCCCTAAATCCCCAAGTTCCTTTTTAAAAATCCTATTGCAGATCCAGAGACTATTTCACAGGGGACCAAGGGCATTAAGGCTTCTACTGCTAAAAACCCTACCCCTTCTGATAGAGACTCTAGGGCGCTGGATAGATGGGGTAAGAAGGTTTACACTTCTGCAACTTTGGCAATTAGGGCTTTAAACTGCCAGTTTCATATGTTAAAGTACCAGCAACATGTTATTGGACTACTTAAACAGAAAATGATGTTAATACCTGACTGTGTGGAAAATAAAGAATTACAGGATTTAATGCATTCTGCTGAACAAGATGGAAAACCTACTTTGCAATGTGGTTTTGATTCATTACAGGCCTCTTGCAGGGCTGCTGTTACTGGATCTGTGCTCAGAAGGTATGCTTGGCTTAAGGAGCAATCTTTGCCTGATCATGTTAAAGCTAAATTGTTGGATGCTCCCTTAAATCAGGACCGCCTATTTGGCAACAAGGCTGAGGAAGTTCTTAAAAAGATGGAAGATAAAGCTAAATCTATGCAAACTGTTAGATTTTTTACAAGTTCAGCCTCCTAGATTTAGTAGGCACTGGCCCTCTAAAATTGATCCTTTCCGGCCCTTTCCAGGTCTTCTCAAGCCAAACCTAGAGACAGCAAAAACCCCAAGTTTCAGTCCCAGGGGAGACACAGAACTAAGCAGTGGGGGGGCCTCCACTTCTAAATCTTAGAATAATAAGACTCCCCCTATGGTAAACTGTCTCAATGACTTCCTTTTAAAATTTCCAAGCACTTCTCAACTGACTGCCCCTTTGGGGGGAAAGATTGCTCTTCATGCAAAGAATTGGGAACTCATTAACCAGGGCAAATGGGTTTTAAGTATAGTGTCCCAGGGATACAGATTCCACATCCACACATTGCCAACACCAAGCGGGTGGCTGAACCTACCCCCCAAATCAGTGGGCAGAGGCCCAAAAACAAGTACTTTCTCTCTTAAGCATGGGGGGTATTCAACTGGTACCAGAAGAGGAAAAGGGACAAGGTTTCTACTCGAGATTTTTTCCTGGTACCCAGAAAAGACAATTCATGGCGTCCTATCGTGGACCTGTCTACTCTAAACACCTTTTTGGAGATTCCAAAATTCAAGATGCTGACTCTTCACCAATTACTTCCTATGCTAGGCAAAGATGCCTGGTTGGCAGCACTAGATTTAAAAGAAGCATACCTGCACATCCCAATCAGGGAATCTTGCAGAAGATACCTACGCTTGAAAGCAGGCTGCATACAATATCAGTTCTCTGCACTGCCCTTTGGCTTATCTACTGCGCCCAGGGTATTCACAAAGTGCCTAGCTCCAGTTATTGCATTTTGCAGGCAAAGAAATATTCAAATATGCCCATACCTGGACGATTGTCTAAGGCAGAAAGCCAGGGCATTCTTTTGAATTATCTGGCCTTTGTACAAAGGGTTCTAACTTGTCTGGGGTACACCATAAACAAAAAGAAATCACAACTGGTACCTTGTCAACAAATTATATTCCTGGGAGCAAGCTTGAATACAACTTCCCAGAAGGCTTACCTCACACCAGAGAAACAAATTCATTTGACAACCTACTTCAATCAAGTGGCCACAAAAACTCTGCTATCTGCAAGACAAATAATGCAAGCCTTGGGGTTCATGGCCTCCTGCCTTCTTCTAATTCCATATGCAAGATTGCATATGAGGAAACTACAGTGGTATCTAAAAAGCCTATGGTGTCAACATTCTCGAGACCTAGAAACAATGATTCCTATCATACCTTGCCTATGCCTAGAGTTCCTTTGGTGGGCAGAGGCCTGCTACCAAAACAAGGGACTACCTTTCACACCATCCCCTGCCACCCAAACCCTAACGGACACATCAGACTATGCATTGGGGGCTCACCTGGCAGGGAAGAGCATTCAGGGCAAATGGAACCCAAGCCAAATGCACCTGCATATCAATCAAAAAGAAATGTTAGCTGTACAGAATGCTCTGACAGCCTTCAAAGACCACATTCTTCCAGGACAACTAATGGTAAAGATGGACAACACCGCTGTTATGTGGTACATAAACAAGCAGGGGGGTACACATTCTTACCCCCTCTGCAGACTAGCCATGGCATTGTGGAACACAGCTTGAGCTACCAAGTGCACCTACAAGCTCAATTCCTGCCAGGAAAATTAAATACATTGGCAGATGGACTAAGTAGAAAACTCATGGACCCACACGAGCTAATCGAAGGAAGGACACTGAGCAAACTCGGATCTATAATATATAACATTAAGTATCCTGTTTTTTTGCTTATTTTTTCGAGTTATTTATAGCACTTTGTCTACTATATATTTTTCTAGCTAGTTTCACTGTGTGTGAGGTATTAACTGGAAATTGTCCACTTTTATTAAGCATCTGTTGGGTTGTTTGATTCTGATAACTTGTTTCCAGTTAAAAGCTTTCTCTAGAGGCTCCTTTAGCTGTTTAAAACTTTCATTTAAAGGCTCAAAGCTGCTTTTCTGCTGTGAGAAACATTTCTGCAGTTTGTTTCCCACCCTCCCTCTCTATTGGTATGCTGTTCTTATAGTTGGTGGATTTTGTAGATGTCCTTCAAGAATGCAACTGCAGTCATAACATATGGGTTGTCCTACCTCAGGCAGCCCTCGGTCGGCCGAATTCCAAAGTCTGGGTCCGGCGTCGGCTGGTGTCACCTCCTCTCCGACATCACAACAGCTGGAGTATAAAGGCATCGGCCGACGCCATCTTCTTCAGTCTTTCTTGCCATGTGGTGCCTGAAGCAGAAGCAGTTCGCAAGTGCTGGTCGGTCAGCTCCTGTGTTTTCAGTACCGAAGTCATCTAAAAGCTAAGTACCCCATTGGGGAACATTTATTCTTGCCTCAGCCGATGTCAGAACAAATTGAGAAAGTTAATAATTGTTTGTCTTGTGGTAAACAAATACCTCATAAGGACTTCCATTCTCTCTGCCTTCCTTGCCTGGGCCCAGACCACGACGTCTCGGCCTGCGCTGCCTGTGCCTGCTTTAGTAAGCGCACTCTCAGGCGCCGGGCAGAATTTGCCGAGGACTTCTTCGGTGAATCTTTTGCATATATCATGCCGTCGGATCAACCGACAACCCAATCTGCTAAAAAAACGCAAGGACCGGGACCGACATCCTCGGCCCGCGTCTACTACCGATGTTACTCCTAAACCCTCTGCTAGCTACCTTCGGAAGTGGTAAATCTACGGCTCCACGCCGACGACACAGCGTTAACACGACCTTCGGTCTCGGAGATCTCTCCGGTGCCGGTTGTTGATTTTCCTCCGGAAACCGAAGTTCTGGATCTACCCGACACCATACCTGTGGACAAGGTAACGCCTGCACGTGGGGCTGCTAGGCCTACTGTATCCATGTCCATCAAGGCCTTTGCACGTGCTAAGGCCGCCAGTCAGGCCAAGGCCCATCCTAAACCTGCCCAGGTCCCTTCATCTGATAAGCAGATCATGTCTCTGGCTGCAGATCTTATTTCCCTTATCAGGGGGTCTCAGCCTCATCCGGACAGGGGTTCTCAGCCACCTGCAGAGAAAAGGCCTAGAACTGAGCAGGCGGACGACCTCTCCTCGGATGAAGCCTCTGGGGATTCTGAGCATTCTGATACTCAAGAAGATCCCTTCCAGGCCTACGAGGACTTTGATGCTGAGGAATCAATTCCCTCTGCCTCCCCTCCAGAGGATTTCTCATTTGGGGAAGTCCTGCATTCCATGAGGGAACATTTTCAATGGCAGGGTCAGGAATTCTCTGACTCCAGGAAAAGGCTTCGTACCTTCCTCAAGCTTCCCCAGCACAGACCTTTGGCTATCCCTCCAGTTATGGATGTTTTGGATGATGTTTTCTCTGACTCCAGTGCCAACCCTGATTCTCTTCCTCCTGCTCCTGTCAAGCCGGACAGATATTATAGGGTTCCTGACACTCACAAGCACCTTTTTAAGGCCCACTCTGTGGATCTAGAAACTATTTCACTAGGCCCCAAGGGAGTGGCTTCCTCCTCTGCCAAAAACCCACTGCCAGGTGACAGAGAAGCAAGGTCCCTGGAGAGATGGGGTAAAAAAGTATATACCTCTACTACCCTAGCCATGAGGTCTCTTAACTGCCTTTTTCACATGTTTCAGTACCAAGATTTCCTCCTGGATGATTTACAGAAAAAGTTAGCCTCTCCTGAGCCTATTGATAAAAAGGCACTGCAGGATCATATACATAACACTCAGCAGGTTAATAACCATTTTCTGCAGTGTGGTTATGATGCACTGGAAGCTTCATGTAGGGCAGCTATGACTGGGGCTGTGATACGTAGACATGCGTGGTTTGAAGGATCAGTCTTTGCCTGACCATGTTAAAGTAAAGTTACTGGATGCACCTTTGGAAAAACAAAAGCTTTTTGGTGCTACTGCACAAGATGTATTGAAATCCATAGAGGAAAAAGCAAAGTCAGTACAGACAGTCAAGTATTTCCTCCAGGTTCAGCCACCCAGATTCAGCAGAAACTGGCCCTCAAAGAATTGGTCCTTCCCCGGCTCTGACAAGTTTCAAAGGGGAAAAAGCAGACGTGCCCGGGGTAGAGGGCAATACCGAGGATCTTACAGGGGCCGCCATTGGCAACCTCCAAATCAAAGAAGTGGCGCAGACAGTTCAGCTGCACCACAAGGACAATCACAATGACTTCACTTTCGTACCACCTACAAAGGTTCAAAGAGAAGCACCTTTGGGTGGAAAATTAGCCTTATTCTCACAAAGCTGGCATATCTTAACCAAAGACAATTGGATTCTGGATTTGATAGACAAAGGTTACAGATTCCACTTCCACACATTACCAATAAGACAAGGCATGCCAAACGTGCCACATCATCAAAGGGCAGAGGCACTCACTCAAGTTTCAAAGCTATTAAGTATAAAAGCAATAGAAAGGGTTCCTCCTCAGGAGCAAGGCCAGGGATTTTATGCAAGACTGTTCCTTGTTCCAAGAAAAGAAAACAAATGGAGACCCATACTGGACTTGTCAAATCTAAACACTTTCCTCATTGTGCCAAAGTTCAAAATGCTGACGTTGCAGCAACTTCTTCCCATGCTGGGCAAGGGGTCTTGGCTGGTCACTCTGGACCTCAAGGAGGCATACCTGCATGTCCCAATCAGACAAAGCTGCAGAAGATACCTCAGATTTCTTGCAGGGAGAGAGAATTATCAATTCTCAGCATTGCCGTTTGGCTTATCTACTGCGCCCAGAGTGTTCACGAAATGCCTGGCATCAGTAGTGGCACACTGCAGACAGCAGGGGATTCAAATATACCCCTACTTGGACGACTGCCTCATACAAGCAGACAACAAACAAACCTTAAAAGGGAATTTGGACTATGTCATGCATCTATTGCAGGCCTTGGGATACACAGTCAACATTCAGAAGTCAAAATTACTACCATCCCAACAGATTACATTCCTAGGAGCCAAACTGGACACGGAAACCCAAATGGCCTACCTCACAGAGGAAAAACAGCAGCATTTACCAGAGTACTTCAAAGGCCTAGCAAAGCTTTCCCAGCTGACTGCAAGGAAAATCCTGCAGGCCCTGGGTTTCATGGCATCTTGCATCCTTCTGATACCTTTGGCAAGACTTCATATGAGAAAGCTGCAATGGTATTTAAAAAACTTATGGTCTCAACACAACAGCAGCCTAGAGGACATAATTCCACTTATTCCATGTCTGCAGAAGGAATTTCTATGGTGGGCTCAAGCCAGTCAACTAAACAAAGGCATGTCTTTCAACAGACCTCAAGCAGGCCAAATGATTACAACAGACACCTCAGACCATGGATGGGGGGCGCACATGGAGGGCAGATGCATTCAAGGTCTATGGACACCAAAGGAAAGACATCTGCACATAAACCAAAAGGAGATGTTGGCAGTGATACATGCCATCGAGACTTTCGAAAAATCACTGCAACAAGGACATTTGCTAATAAGGACAGACAACACCACTGTCATGTGGTACATAAACAAGCAGGGAGGCACTCATTCTTATCCCCTCTGCAGGCTAACAATGCTTCTCTGGAAAAATCCCTGAGCCTGAAGATACACTTACAATCCCAGTTTGTACCAGGCAAGGACAATGTACTGGCGGACACTCTGAGCAGAAATTTCATGGATCCACACGAATGGATGCTGCACCCTCACATTTTCTCTCAACTGACAAGGACATGGGGAAGACCGGACGTAGATCTTTTTGCTTCCCACTTAAATCATCACCTGGAAAAGTTCTGCACAAGGACTCACCACCCTCTAGCTTGGAAAACGGATGCTCTCTCCTTCAGCTGGAATTCTCTAAAAATTTATGCATTCCCTCCCCTGCCTCTGCTGACCAAGGTGATACTGAAAATCAAAGCAGAACAGCCAACAGGCATCTTGATAGCTCCGGACTGGCCAAGGCAGCACTGGTATCCATTGCTACTGACCATAACTCGGACCAAACCATGGCCTCTGACCCTATGGCCCCTGCTCCTAACGCAACACAATTACAGGACTGTACATCAAGACCTGAAAACATTGCATCTGACAGCCTGGAGGCTACCATGACTTCAACACCTAACTCTCTTTCCAAATCTATTCAAGAGATCTTGCTGGAAGCACGCAGACCTTCCACCAGAAAAACCTATTCAGCCAAGTGGAAGAGATTCAGCATCTGGAATGCCAAAAGGGGTCAGGACACAGCATTACTGAGTATACCTCAGATATTAGAATACTTGGCAGAACTATTTCATACTGGGCTCTCATACTCCTCAATAAAGATTCATGCCTCAGCAATCTCAGCAAAATACAACTGTGACCCTCCTGTGTTTTCGCATCCTCTGCTAAGACAGTTTCTAAGAGGGATAAAGAATATCAAACCTCCCAGAAAACAGCCAGTACCTGCATGGGACCTCAACTACGTGTTGGAAAAACTAACTCTTCCTCCATTTGAGTCAGCAGCAACCTCAGAAATGCAATTTCTTTCATGGAAGACGGCCTTCTTATTGGCAGTCACTTCTGCAAGAAGAGTTTCGGAGATACAGGCACTCATGGCAGTGCCCCCCTTCCTCATTTTTCATCAAGACAGAGTCTCTCTAAGAACCAATCCTACATTCATGCCAAAAGTTATTTCCAGGGTGTCTCTAAATCAAGCTATTCATCTACCTACATTCTTCCCCAATCCTCAAAATAGGGGAAAAACTACTGCATACTTTGGACATACACAGACAACTACGCTACTACTTGGACAGAACTAAGGCCACCAGAAAGTCTGACCAGCTGTTTGTAGCCTATGCTGCTGGAGTACAAGGAAAAGCAATCTCCAAATAAACAATTTCAAAATGGATTGGACATTGCATCAGATTTTGCTATTCTTTTCATGGAAAAGGTGTGCCAGCCAATATTAGGCCACACTCCACCAGAGCTATAGCCACTTCCACAGCTTTCCTAAGAGGAGTGGCAACAAAGGACATTTTAGAGGCTGCTACATGGAGCTCCGTGCATACATTTACCAAGCACCACCACCTGCCCTTATACTCCAGATCCCGAGCAGGCTTTGCTTCGGCAGTCCTGCAAGGGATTTTAGCTACACCATCCTTATCATAGTTACATCCACCCCCAGCTTGGCTATGGTATTCAACCCATATGTTATGACTGCAGTTGCATTCTTGAAGGACATAGTACAGTTTTGTACCTACCATAAATGTAGATGTCCGATAGATATGCAACTGCAGTCAGATTTTCCCACCCTCCTACCCCTCTGTATCCTTCTTTTTGGGTTCCTACCCCCTTTTCCCTTCAGCTGGGCGTATCTCCTATGGTGTATCTGTTTATTACTGTTGTGCATGTTTGGGATTGTTTTTATCCATTTACCAAATTTAGCCTTCCTAAGAGGGCACCTGACATCTGGGGCAAGAAACACTGAAGAAGATGGCGTCGGCCGATGCCTTTATACTCCAGCCGTTGTGACGTTGGAGAGGAGGCGACACCAGCCGACGCCAGACCCAGACTTTGGAATTCGGCCGACCGAGGGCTGCCTGAGGCAGGACAACCCATATGTTATGACTGCAGTTGCATATCTATCGGACATCTACATTTATGGTAGGTACAAAACTGTACTTTGCCTGCCTTTACTGTAAATTTGATCTGGGACCCTCCTCCCAGTCCAGTATCATTACCTCATTCTACCTAATACAGGGAGAACATTTGAGAAGGCCAATCAGCTTAGTTTCTGCTCCTCCTTTCTCTCTTTCCAAAAAAAAAATTAAGCTTGTTTCCTGCCTTTCCTGTGGGTAGTCTAGTCTGGACACAAATTTGCTGTGTCCAGGACTATTTGTGGGCTTCTAAGCCCCCAAGCCTTTCTGTGTTGGAGGGAAGCCTTCTAGCTTAATTTTTTCTTAGAACTAGACAGTTTTTTAGTTTCAGCACTCAAGTCTGTTTCTTTGAGCTCAGCACTTGTTCAGAACTTATTGTAAGCACTAAATAAGCTACAAATTACTACAGCACTCAACTTTCCTCACTGTCTAGAGGAAAACAGTTTCTAGTACTTAAATAAGCACCTATCCAGGCATGTCTAAGGGTCAGCTCCCGGTGTTTTCTACTGTCTACCTGATGAATCTGGGCATCTTGGGGCAATGCAGCAATTGCCTCATGTACACAGACAACCCTCTCCTCCTACTACCACCTAACACTACAACCTGTGAGAGATGCACTTGTATAGCCAAACTGGAAGCAAAGCTCTCTTCACCTAAGACTGGAGTAGGCAGTCAAGAGGAGAAGGTAACACTTGCACCACACAACTCTCAGCACATAGTCCCTCAAAACCTACACCACCAAAACGCACACATAGAAACACAAAACCCACACCTACATTCGCGGAGGCCCTCAGTAAAAATCTGCCCAAGCAACAGGGACCTCCAAAGCAGAAACAAAAGCAACCTCCACCCCTCAACGCAACCCAAATGACACATAGCCCACAAACTCAGTGTGCCACTCAACCACAGCCCATAAGGCATAACAATGCACCCAACACTCTAGTCATAGGTGACTCTATAGTCAGGCACACTGATGTTCCACTCACCAGGCTAAACAAGGAGAAAGTTACTGTCAGCTGCCTGTCGGGTGCCAGGGTCCGCCACATAACGCATGCACTCAGGTCATGCCACAACAAGTGCAAATATAACTCTGTCATTGTCCATGTTGGTGTGAATGACTTGAGACGTACCTCTCTGGACTACATGAAAGGGGACATGGAGAAGCTGTCTGATCTTGTAGCCCAGGCAGATATGACCCTAGCCCTGAGTAGCATCCTGCCATCACCCAGAATGATACCTCAGTACAAGGACAAAGTGATTGACTTCAACAATTGGCTAAGCTTCTGGTGTCATTCTAAGGGGATCCAGTATCTGTCAGCCTGGGATGACATGATCGACAAACCATGATGCTTTGCCATAGATGGCCTGCACCTGTCGCCCTGGGATTCCGGATACTGGCTAAGGCTCTAGCCACCCCTATTGTGCCTTTTTTAGGCAAGGTTCAAATGACAAATTCATCACCGTAACAGGTACAGGCAAGAAGAATCTGAGGGTATTGCTAATCAATGCTAGAAGTCTATACCTCAAAATGCACTCACTCAAGGCACTCCTTAAAATGGAGAACTTTGACATTTGTGCAGTGACAGAGACCTGGTTCAAGGCTCCAGAGAGTACCCCTGCATTACCAGGCTATAATTCATACCACACCTTTTGGCCACCTAACCTGGACCGAAACACTAAAGGCAGAGGCGTGTCCATATTCATTAAGGATATCCACACCTCCAGGCTAGTTGCTCAGCATAATGCATCCGAGATTATCCAAGTGCAACTAACTCTGGGTATGACCGCAATCCAAATTGTAGCTTGCTACAGATACCCCACCATGCCCCAGGATTCCCACGCCTCATTTCTTGATACACTGGAAAATATTGGGGTACAACCTAACACCCTAATAATGGGCGATTTTCAACTACCCCACCATTAACTGGGAAAACTACTCGTGTACCAACTCTTGTGCTCAACGTTTTCTGGAATTCATAAATTCCAATGCCTTGGATCAACTTATCCACACCCCTACCAGAGGAAGCAATATCCTAGACCTGGTTATTGCCAACATGGGCAACCAGTGCTCCACACCAGAGGTCAATTCCTCGTTGGTCATATCCGACCACAAGCTAATCACCCTAGACATCCACATCCCTCCCCCACCCCCCATTAGGGAAACCACAGTAAAAAATTTCTCCAAAGCCAACTTCACGCTTCTTAAGACAGAAGTGGCAAACTTCACGACACCTATGCTGATGGACAATAGAGGTATGACTGCTGAATCCTACACAAATGCACTTTATAAGCACTTACACGAGTGCATGGATCGTGTAATCCCTAACAGAACCAAGATGCTATCCTCCAAAAAAAGGAAGCCAATCTGGTGGTCCCCTGCCATAAGCAAACTTTACAGCAGAAGAAAGAAACTGTTGCAAAAAAGAGTAAAATCCCATGATTGGAGAAACTCCCTGGTCAGCCTCCGTAAGAAGCTGAGATCCCTCATAAAGTCCACCAAAACTAGTTACGAAAACAAAATTGCCACCGACTCTAAAGACAACCACAAGGCATTCTATAGCTATGTCAAGAATCTCAGTGGCAACACTCAGATCTGCTCTGAGTTACAGCACAATGACACTAAATATGCAGAACCAACTGATATTGCCAACATCCTGGCAGATAGTTTCAGTACTAACTTTACCCCCCCCCCCTGTCATCCCCTAAAGGGCACATCTGTACACCAGAAGAATGCAAAATTTCCTGTAATCATGGCTGCACAGGTAAAAACCACACTATCCAAAGCCAAGAACACAACATCCATGGGACCTGACAACATCCCAGGCTGTGTTCTACATGAACTACAGAACGAACTGGCACCACACCAAAGTACCATGTTCAGTCATAGCCTCGCCTCAGGCTATGTGCACATTGAATGGCACACAGCGATGGTTATCCCACTCCACAAAGGACCACAGGCCACCACAGACCCCGGAAAATATTGCCCCATTAGCCTAACGAGCCTGGTCTGCAAGGCTATGGAATGTATCATCATGGAACTTATAAACAATGACATTGGTAATCTTCAAACTCGGGACCCCACCAAGTTCGGGTTTGTAAAAGGCAGATCATGTCTGCTAAATCTGATAGACTTTGAAGCAGTCACCAAGCCGTAGATGAGGGTAAGGTGGTTCACACAGCTTATCTAGACCTCGCCAAGGCTTTTGACACCAATCCCCACTCTGGAATTCTGGAATTATAGATAAACTCACTAAACTAGGTATAAATCCCTATGTCACAAGATGGGTTGCCAACTGGCTCACTGACAGAACCCACACTGTGAAAGTAGCAGACTCTAAATCCAACTTCAGACCAGTGACAAGTGGATTACCACAGGGTTCAGTCCTGGGTCCTCTCCTGTTTGGTATCTACTTCTCTGAAGTACAGGCTAACACAGAAGGTCTTTGGCTAACGAAGTTCGCAGATGTCTGCAAACTAGGAGCCATAGTCAAAACTCCAAAAGATGTGGACATCCTACAAAAGGGCATCGCTGAGATAGATGCCTGGTGTCAAAGCCATGGCCTTAAGCTCAATGCCAAAAAGTGCATAGTCATCCCTTTTGGTAAAAACTCTGTACCCATGAACTACCATATAGGCGGTAGTCTACATAACGCCGAAAGTGTGATGAGACCTTTGGACACAAGTGGACAGTAGTCTCTCCTTTGATAAGCACATCGCCACAGTAGTCAGGAAATCCTTCTATGTGGCACACCTCATCACAAAAGGTTTCTCATCCAGGAAAAAAGAGGTCATTGTTCCCCTCTACTCGTCAATCATTAGACCCATTATAGAGTACAATGCCCCTTTTCGTATGTACCTTACAAGACATCCACAACAACTGGGAAGGCCGCAGAAATACATCACAAAGAGGATTACCAGCCTCAAACAGATGCCCTAAGCAGACCGTCTCAAAAAACTGCAGCTTTACTCCGTCGCATATCGTCTACTCAGAGGCGATCTCTGCCTAACACACAAAGCTATGTCAAACCCAGAGCTTTTAGACATGCCCCACTTAAAGAAATCCCAATCTCTACAAGCTACACGCTCTAGGGACCTAAACCTTGTCACCATAATAAACAGAACATGCTGGAGGGATAGGCTCCTGTCCCAGAGACTTCCCATATTCTGGAACAAACTACCTATCTATATCAAACAAAGGTCTTCATTAACACTCTTCAAGAAAAATCTTGATTGGATGGGAGATAGGAAATTCACCCCGGGGATCACTTCTGTGGCTCTGCTCGACAGTGGCACAGGAAAATAATTTTCTTGGGTGGCGAAAGCCAGGGTACCTTTTGGCTAGGCTTATGTAGGGCCTAGGGCCAATAGCCTAGTACCTACCTATGAACCAAGGATTTTCAACATGTTGACAAGCAAATGGGGGAGCCCAGATATAGACCTGTTTGCCTCTCCTCAGAACTACCAGTTGGACAAATTTTGCTCAAGGACTCCCCACAAACAAGCCTGGAAAGTGGATGCTCTGTCCTTCAGCTGGAAAAACCTATTAGTCTATGCCTTCCCACCTCTACTCTCCAAAGTACTACTAAAAAATCAAATGGGACAAACCAAGGATGATTTTGAATGCTCCAGACTGGCCGCGCCAACACTGGTACCCCCTCCTGTGCAGTGTGTCACGATTATCTCCATGGCACCTGCCTCAGACTCCTTCCCTGCTGTCTCAGCAGGAGAACCAGATTCTGCACCCTCAGCTTCTAACACTGAACCTTGCAACCTGGCTAATTACTTAATCTCTCCTGTACCATCCCTCAGCAACCTGTTATGGATATCATTTTAGAGGCAAGGAGGCCTAGTACTAGAAAATCTTATGCTGAAAAATGGAGGCCTAGTACTAGAAAATCTTATGCTGAAAAATGGAAAAGATTCTGTGCCTGTAACCAATCTCAAGGGATCAGCACAGCAGCGCCCAATTTACCTCCGATTTTACAATACTTAACTGAAATGTTTCACAAGGACCTGTCTTTTTCCTCCATTAAAATCCACGCCTCAGCCATTTCAGCTAATTATAACACAGAACCTCCCCTCTTCTCTCATCCACTGCTCAAGCAGTTCCTCAGAGGGGCCAAAAATTTGAGACCATCCAGGAGAGCTCCAACCCCAGCCTGGGACCTTAACTTTGTCTTGGAGAAACTCACTTTACCTCCTTTCAAGCCAGCTGCTACTGCAGACTTAAATTTTCTTTCTTGGAAAACAGCTTTCCTTTTAGCAATCACTTCTGCTAGAAGGGTATCTGAATTACAGGCTCTTATGGCAGTGGAGCCTTTCTTCATCTTTCATGTGGACAGGGTGTCCCTCAGAACCAGTTCATCCTTCATGCCCAAGGTTGTATCCAGTGTGGCTCTTAATCAGTCCATTCATTTGCCAACCTTCTTTCCCAATCCATAGAATAAAGGGGAACAGATGCTGCATTCCTTAGATGTGCACAGACAACTTAGATTCTGCTTGGACAGGACTAAACCTCAAAGGAAATCTGAACAACTGCTGGTGGCATTTGCTGCAGGGAAGAGGGGAAGGCTATTTCAAAGCAAACCATTTCTAAATGGATAAGCCATTGCATTCATTTCTGCTATAAGCACCATGGAAAACCTATCCCCCAGGGGATCGGACCTCATTCCGCCAGGGCTGCATCTACCTCTACAGCCTTTCTCAGAGGCGTCCCTACCAGGGACATCCTAGAAGCTGCTACCTGGAGTTCTGTACGTACTTTCACCAAGCATTATCATTTGCCAATTTTCTCTAAATCCACAGCTGGCTTTGCCACTGCAGTCTTGCAGGGCCTTATAGCTTGCCCTAATGCTATCTAAATTCCTCCTCCCAACCATAGCTTTGGGAATCTACCCAAATGTAATGACTGCAACAGTGAAACACGAAGAACATAGTACAGTTGTGTATACTTACCATAAGAGTGTATATTCACTGTTGCAGTCCTAGTTACCCTCCCTCCCTCCAGTCCCCTAACTTCTTTTGGCTATACCTCTTCTTTCCTTTACTATGCTTAAAAGCCTTTTTGGTGTATTTGCTTTTTTGTTGGAGGTATATCTTTTTACTTTTTATATTTAATTGCTTCCCATTAGGGGTGCACCTGACATCTGGGGCAAGAAAAACTGATGTAATGGCGTCGGCTGCATGTTTTATACCCCTGACAACCTGACGTCATGGAAGAAGGGACAGCAACCGACACAGGACTCAAGACTTTGTTAATCAGGCCGACTGAGGGCTACCTGCAGGCAGATAACCCAAATATAATTATTGCAACAGTGAATACACTCTAACATCTACATTTATGGTAAGTGTACACAACTGTACTTTCTTTCACTTCTGCTAAGATTATTTGTTTATTTAGGGTACTATTTTGTTGTTTTGATAGTTTAGTCTTGATATTTTCTTGTAGAATAGTATCTATTACATTATCTGAAATTAGTGGTGATTGCATGTCATTGATTGACCGATAAAGATTTCTAAAGGCTTCTAATATACCTTCTCAATCAGTTGTTATTTTTACTGTGTTATTATTTTTGTATGTAATTGCATTAATGTGATTTTGTTTATTAATTTGTTTGGGTCTGATAGCTAGTTCATGTAAATGTCTGGGATTTACTGAATAGGACTGTAGTTTAATCTTTTCTAAGCTTATAGCAACCTTATGATTCAATATTTCTAAATATTTGTGGTTTAGCTTAGAAATATCAGTAAGTACTGCTTTATCATTTGATTTTAAATTTAGTTTCAACTTACCTATTTTGGCTTGTAAATCGGAAAGTTCATTGTCCCATTCCTTTCTCCTTTGAAAATACCAAGCTTTAACTCCACTAAAGATGTGAACTTTTAATGCATCCCAGAGTATGATATCTGTTTTTTGAAAAATTATCAAGCCGAACAAAAAGGCATTGTGGTCAGAGTGTGGACATGACTGTATTGCAACATCACTTATTTTAGAGTAAAGAGTGTTAGACACAAAAATCTTATCAATATTAGTTTGTGTTCCAAATTGGAAAGAATAATGAGTGTACTGAAGTGAATTTTGAACTCTTAAATTACGTATGTCTCTAAGATTCATTGAGGCTATAAAACTGTTTACATTTTTAGCTTGTGTCGTTAGTTTAACCTTACTATTTTTAGAGGTGACTTCATCTGATAACAAGCAATTGACATCTCCCGCCAGAATAATTTCTCCCTTTGCCATGTAAAGTAATGAGATCCAAGTATTTCTTCACACATTTAGTTCCTAGACCAGGAATCCAGTGTGAAGCATTTCTTAACTTCTCGCACTGCTAAGCTTAACATTCCGTCTTTATCTGAAAATGTGTTTAAAAGTTTAGGTAGTGTATAAGTATTATTCCATAGTGTAAGAGTACCTCTCCTATGGGCCCTGAAGCAGGAATCCTTGAGAACTGACTTTCTTGCTTCCTTATAATATAACTTGCTTCTCAGTTTCTACATTGGAATGTGTACTTTTCTCTAGTCTGTATCTTGTGATGTTTACCACCAGTTTGGTTCTACCAGAAATTGTATGCTCTAACAATATAATTGTTGTAAATATTGTAATAAGGATCTAAACCTATTGTAAGCATGTTTATGGAGCTTTTCTCCCCAGGACTCCATTGAAAACGGGTTCATCTTGGCCCAATGGACTATGCTGGTAAACCAACTGCAAATAAATAAATAAAAATAAAATAAACTGTAAAACCATTAAATGATAATTTTTGCAAATCCCTCTCCAGCAAGTGGGTTTCCTGCAAGAAGATTTATCTGAGCTCTGTGCATTTTAATGAATTTAATTAAACCAGCTCTTTTGACATTATTTAAGCCATTTAAGCATTTATATATCATTTGTTATATTTAGAGCATCAACAATACCTTCCAGGTAAAATGACTTGAAGTAATTCATGAAGTTACATATCATGGATGAATCAAAAATCTTTAGAAACAAATTCTGAAACTAGTAACTAAGAAAACATACATACATGGAACCTAAAGTTCCAGGTTTAGTTAATAAATTAACTAAACCACCCTTTAACACTATCTCACACACCAAAAACATACATAAATAGCTTCTGCTTTAAATGTAGTATATACAAACAGTAAAGCATTTCTAAGGTAACTCAAACAAATATGAACATAAAAAGTCCATCAGGCAATCACAGTGGATTTGCATGTTATATGTTGTGTAAACCACTACTAGGTAATGGAAAATAAGGAGTCAATTTCACCAATTAACCTAGTTGCTTTATCGGCATAAGCTTCTACTACCTATATATTTTATACCTGTATTACAGTCTGTTGTGTTTATTACTATAGCAATATAGAAAGAAAGAAAGAAAAAAGGGGGGCATATGTTGGTCTGTTAATACTAGCTGAACAGAATAGAATGACCTAGAACATTTTAACAATCCATTCCTACAGTGTATGTGGTCATACAAAGATTTGAATCCTAGTATCATAACTATCCTTGCAACTGAGTCTGATTTATATTGCTTTAAATCTGCATCAGTGAGAATACCTAATATAGATTAAAGTTGCTTAAGCATGAAAGCGGCAGAAAGAAAAGGAGACTCAATCCTATGTATATCTTTGCAGTCAGAATATTAAAGAAATTGGTTGTTTAAGTAGTTAGATATTAATGTATTATCATGTAGGGCATGCTAAAGAATTGTATCCTGCAGACTTCAGTATTTAAAAGCAATAGACATATACAGTAGCATTAAAATGCAATTTTCCTCATTAGACTAGTAAAATAATCACTCCATTAAAGTTCTAGCTTGTTAAAAGTACATATTTAAAGTGATTTCATACCTTTGGATGCATAAAAGATGAAAAAACAATCAAAACAAACCAGTTACTTTTTCTTCTAGTTTCATTTTCCGCGTTACTTCCTGGTTTCTGAGTCCTGCATGAGTTCAAAGGTCATGTGATGTCATTGCTCAGTGTATTCCTGCCTCCAGCTTTTCTAGCTTGCTGCCAGTGCCCTGTAGATGCTCGTGCATGTGAAGAAACAGTCACAGAGGCTTAGAAAAGGCATTTTTGGCGGGAATTTAAAACCACTTAAGTTTTCTCCATTCTAAAGAAGCATAAAAAGTGCACGAGCAGCCTCCGCAGTGAAAAAAAAAACATGAACAGCCCTTTTCTAAAAATGTTAGGAAAGTAAGATTTTCCCCATAAGTCAATAATTTACATCCCTTAAACTAAATTAGGTTAAGAATTAAAATTAGAGCATTTAATTAATGTAAAGCACTGAATGCTGATATATTACACTAAGAAATGCAGATTTTAGGTAAAGACATATATATTAATCATGATATGAACATCTTTCAAAAATGTCAACAGGAAACAAAACTATCTTAAGTAAACCATCTCCGAAGGGCACTTTTGTTGTGGGGATTCCATACAGTGTAATCATAATAGACTAAACAGTAAACTCTAAAGTGTTACCCCACCAATAACACACATGAATGCTTTACTTTGGAAATCATGAATTAATAGTAAAATGGCATGACTTTTATATCCCAAAGGAATATATAATAAAGTTAACTGTGCCCCGGTTATAGTAAACATATGGTATGAAAGAAGAAGAAAATATATATACACACATATATGTACATACACACACACATATATGTACATACAGATACACACACACACACATATATGTACATACAAATACACACACATACACACACATATGTACATACAAACACACACACATATATATATATATATATATATATATATATATATATATATATATATATATGTATATATATGTATATATATATATATATATATATATATATATACATACACACTGCGGTGGTGGTGCTGCGGTATCGTTGTCGCCTCACAGTTAGACGTTGCCCTATCGATTCTCAGAGCGTCTTCTGTGTGGCAACATGCGTGAATGGGCGTTCCTTCGTTGAAGGTTTTGCGTTAGGCCCAGCAAGCCAGTACGTAAAAATCTACTGCCAGTCATTAGCGGACCGGAGTTCTGCTGTGGTGACCCCTAACCGGGAAAAGCCAAATGACACAAACAATATAATATACACATACATGTATACATACATAGATATATGCCTATGCAAAATAAAGACCTTTGTTTTGTATATGTAGTCCAATAAAATATTATGTAAAATAAAGACACTTTACCTTTTTACCTTTGCTTTGTGTGTGTGTGTGTGTGTGTGTATATGTGTGTGTGTGTGTGTATATGTGTGTGTGTATATGTATGTATATATATATATATATATATATATATATATATATATATATATTCCAATAAAACATTAAAAAGTTCTGCAAGAAAGTGTTTAGTATTATTTGATAACAGTCCTATTTGTCTTTTAATTTTTTATTTGCACTTTCTTTGACAGTCCAAGTTTTCTTAGTTGCGTGTCTTTTCAGACTCTGTGTAGACCATTCCATGTCCTCTATATCAGTTAGTATTTTTTTCTTGTGAATTAAGTCCAAAGCCTCTGACAAAGAGCTAAAGATCTTCTCACCTTCGGGTGAAAATATTTTTATCCTGGAGGGAAAGAGGATTTGTGCTTTGATGTTAACTTTCTTAAGAGATTTTATTAAGGGAACACATTCTTTCCTTCTAGATAGGACAGAAGAAGTATAGTCATTGTCAAAACGAATAAGTTTGTCCTTTATCTTGATGGGAGAATTATTCTACGCAGATTTCAGAACCAAATCCTTCTCTTGGGAGGACAAAAATCTAACGATGGATCTGGGGTTAGGAGAAACTGTTGTTGAAGCAGGTTTTGCTAGAGACCAGTCAGACCTCTCTATACCAAAGGAAAGGGCTTCAGGAAGATTTGGTGCTGTTGGAAGCCAGTTATTAAGAAAGTGTACCATATCAGTTCCCTCTTCCTTTTCTGGTACATCCTAGATTCTAATGTTGTTTCTCCGTGACCTACTTTTTAGGTTTTCCAGCTTTTCTGTTAGTTTTGCATTATGTTTCAAAAGAAACTGATTTTGACTTTCACATTCTATCAGTCTGCCATCCATATCTGTTACAGATTCCTCAATAGAAGCAATTTCTTCAAAATGCTTTTTAGCCATTTCACTAAGAATGTCCAGCTGCTTACTACAGTCTTGTTTAATAGTATCTATTTTATTTTCTAGTTTGTCCATTTTTATAGATAGTTCTTGAATAGTAGTTATTAATGTTTGCAGCTCCTTCGTTACCACGCTGTCCTGATGAGAGTTCTTCGAGTTACTCGTACTTGGATTTCTTGAGGAAAAACTTGACAGGAAAAAATAATAAAAACTTATGATGTTATGTGGTCCAATCTCGCCTACATTCTTACTCACTGGTTCGGAGCCAAACATCGGCTCTGACTCGGCCAGCTTATATTTTTCTAGCACAAAGTCTCTGGCTGGGCTAACCTGGTATCCCATGTTCCACCGCTCCACAACCCAAGATCTCGTTTGCCGCTCGTGGAGCTAGGACGTGGTCTCGCTTGGCTGTGGCTAAGTAGCTTTAAAACTTCTTTTTCTAGTGGAAAATTGTTCTCTTTCTTCACAAAAGCTATTTTAATAGCTATTTTGCTTATTATTATCATTGTTTTGTGGTGTGCGTTTCTTTGTGGTATCCCTCCGTTCCTACGGGCTAGGGCCGTTTAAGTTAGAGGACCTAGTCCTCCCGCCATTTTGTGGTTTGTCCGAGATAAACATTTGTCCCTTGCTACAGTGTGTGTCTTGTTGTCAGGTCAGAATCGTTTAACTTAGAGATCCTGTTTTTTGTTGTTAGCAGTAGTTTTCCGCCTTATCCGTTGTGGCCTACAGTCCTGTTTCTGTGCTTGTGTACTGTGGTTTATCCGTTATGTCTAAGGATCAAAAAGAACACAAGCCCTCCGGGTTTAAGAAGTGTTCTAAATGTAGCTACAAGATGTCCATAACAGATGGGCATGTTGCTTGTGTATACTGCTTGGGGGCTATACGTTTACAAGAGTCCTGTAGTTTTTGTCACGCTTTTAGCCCCAGGGTTCTACAGGAGAGAAAAAATAAACTTATACTGAAGGGCCTTCTTAAGCCTTCCTTTGAGGAGTACTTGGACTCTTCCTCTGGTTCACAGTCTAAAACCAAGACTTCTAAAGCCAAGAAAAGATCTCCGGTTACATTGGAGCCACCGGAGAAGGCTACCAAATTGGACTCTACCTCCTCGGCGCCGCAGGAGGTAGCTGTGATTCTTGAATCTGCCTCAGCTCCTATCCTGTTAGAGCCTATTTGGAGCCGATCTCCTAGTGTCAGACAAGGATCTCCAGATAGGAGATCAGTCACCTTCTCTCTCCTCCAAATCCTCCAGAATCTCTGATTTGGATGTGGATATGGTGGTCCAGAGGCTCCTGCAGTCGCAGGTTTTGGCAAAATTATTTTCGGCTCCGACGCAGTCTGCTCCGGAGCCAGTCCCGATGAGTGCGCCCATGTTTCCTCCTCCTTGTCTTCGGAGCCAGAGTGTTTAGCTCCGGGTGATGTTTTGCTGGCTCCGATACCTCTTAAGGCCTTATCGGTGCCGACGTCGGCTCCTACCATGTCGGCTCCATCCTCTGGTTTCAGAACCCGGGTGTCCTCTGTCTGGCCCAAGGGGGAATGCTTTGGGACTGTTGGTTCAGAGTCTCCGTCTTGGCGCTTTGGCTCGGGGAACCTCTGTTCCGATCTTGGCCTTGGAGGTTGGTCGATCCTCGGATATGGAAGGACCCACCTTCGAGGCCATGAGGAGTGCACTGGCCAGATCCTCAGTCACATTACCCGGATCGGTCATTCCATCTCCTTTCATGCCGGCGAGTGTCCCTCTATCGGTTGACGGCAGAGCCCCAAGTTCTGGGGATACCCCCATGAGTGGTCCTCAACTTTCTGAGGGCCCCTCAGTCTGTCCCTGAGGAGCCCCCAAGAAAGAAATTGTGCAAGAGGAAGCACATAGACTCCCAGGTTGAGTCCCTCATCTCTGATAACCGACCTCAAGGAGTCAGAGGGGTCCCCCAAGTCATCCTCTGATGACGTCTCTTTCTCCGACATCCTGGAGATTTTTAGGCAGAGAGGTGGCTTGTCATCCAAAACCCCCTCTGAGGAGGAGTCGGTATTCCTCAAGGCCTTTGGGGCTCAACCCTCCGCCTCCTGGGTGTCTCCACCCTTCGATGAGCTCCTGGATTTGATCTGTCGAAGGGCGGGGAGACTCCTAATTCAGTGGAATCGGTACCAAGATGCCCTAATAAATTTCTGTCAGCTCCCCTTGGGAAAGAGTTCATGTCCAAAGGGGTTTCTGTGGATGCCACGGTGGTGGCGGTGGCCACTCAGCAGGAAGTAGCAGAGTCTTCTTCCTCCGTCCATCCTCCTAACAAGGAGTCCAGGAGAATGGATCGGTACGGTAAGCGTACCCTCTCTTCAGCAACCTTCACACTTCGGTCTCTGAACTATCTGTGTTACTTTACTCTGCTCCAGAGAGATATCCTTAAAGAGTTAGAACGGGTAACATACCTGAGGCGTTAACACAGATGGTTAACGCCCAGTTGTCTACTCTTGGATCGATTGTCAACTCATCTAAGAGGCTCATATCTTATGCAGCCAAAGGGGCGAGCAGGGCAGCTAGCTCAGGTGTAGCCCTTAGGAGGCAAGCCTGGATGCGCCTGTGTCATTTCGCGGAGGCCTTCAAGTCTTCCTTCACTGACCCCCCCTTTGATGGGTCCTCACTTTTTGGGAACAAAGTGAAAGACACCCTCACCAGATGTGAGCAAGAGAGAAAGACCCTGTCTGCCGTAGGGGTCCGTTTTTCCCTCCCATCTAGGCCTTACCCCAAGGCTCAGAGGGGAGGAAAATGTGGTTCAAAAAGTCACAGAAGTCTTTCCCTGCCAGTCAAGGTGAGTTTCCTTCCAGAGGCAGAGGAGGGGGTGGCTATTCTGGGAGACGCCGCCCTAGGGGCAGAGGAGGCCCTCGCAATTCGGAAGACCGTGATTCCTTTCGCGGGCCTTCCTGTCATCGTCCCTGATGTATTGCCCGACTGTGCTATTCCGGAGCCAGTCTGGGGCCGCATTTCGTTGTACCCGGGAGCCTGGGCAAGTATCACTCAGGATCGATGGGTGCTTCGTATAGTTACCGGAGGTTATTCCATCCCATTATTGCCAAACCCTCCTCCACCCAAGAGAATCCCAGACGTTCCACCCAGTCAAAGGGATCACGCAACACTAGAAATTTCAAAGTTGCTGGAAAAAAGAGTCATCCAACCTGCCCCCTCAGACCAGATCGGATTAGGGACTTACTCAAGACTTTTTGGTGCCGAAAAAAACAGGGGACATGAGACCCATCTTGGATCTCAGCCGACTGAACTGCTACGTTCTGAAGTCCAAGTTCCGAATGGTCACCCTTCAGTCTATTTTTCTGTTAATGGGAAAAGAAGTATGGATGTGCTCCATCGATCGCAAAGATGCTTACTACCATATCAAAATGGACAGGGCATCCAGGAGTCACTTACGCTTCCGGCTGGGAGCCAGTCATTTCCAGTTTTGTGCCCTGCCCTTTGGCCTCACCACAGCCTCCAGGGTGTTCACCAAGTGTTTGGCAGTGGTGACAGCTCACTTGAGATGTCAAGGATTCCAAGCGTTTCCATACCTGGACGACTGGCTCCTCACCGCCCCCACCAGGCATCTTCTCATTCAGGCCAGGGAAAAGACCATTGCCCTTTGTCATCAACTAGGGATTACCTTGAACTGGGGAAAGTCTGCCTTGCTGCCCTCACAGCATGTCACATTTATAGGCGCAGAGCTAGACAACGTTCACACGCGGGCGTTCCTGTGTCAAGAAAGGATAGAGGTGTTGCAGGGTCAGGTTTGCGCATTGCTGCCCCTCAAGAAGGTTCAGGCCAGATGGGTCCTACAGCTCCTGGGATCCACGACAGCCACCATTATGTTTGTGCCCCTGGCCAGGTTACAGATGAGGCTTCTGCAGTGGCTTCTCTCGGCCCAGTGGTCCTTTCAGAACTTCCCCTGTCCCATCTGATCCTACTCACCGATCGGTGCAAACAGGACCTCTGTTGGTGGATGAGTCCCACCAACTTGAACAAAGGGAATCCATTTATTCCTATGACTCCGGTTGCTACGGTGACCACGGACGCCTCCCAGATAGGGTGGGGGGGGCATTATCTGGGCAGGACGGTCCAAGGCACCTGGCAGGATCATGAGGTACATCTGCACATCAATGTTCTAGAGATGAGAGCGGTGTTACTTGCGTTGCAAGCACTGCAGAGCTCTCTTCCTCTAGGAATGATTGCAATTCACTCGGACAACATGTCTGTCGTGTGGTACCTGAACAAGCAAGGGGGAACCAGGTCTTATCCCCTATGCAGAGAGGCCATGCGAGTGTGGCAGTGGGCAGTGTCTTCCCAATGGTTCCTAGTGGCAATGCACATTCCGGGGAAGGCCAATGTGACAGCAGACAGGCTGAGCAGAGCTTTTCTGATGCCTTACGAGTGGTCCCTGAACCGCCGAGTTGCGGAGCAGATTTTCAACAGGTGGGGTCAGCCTTGCTGCGACCTTTTCGCCAATCCCCACAATACTAAGTGCAGCAACTACTTCACTCTGATCTCCCCACAGGGGGAGTCACCCTTGGACGCCCTAGTCCACGATTGGCCTCCCGGTCTGCTCTATGCTTTCCCTCCGTTTCCTCTGCTGCCAAGAGTGATCCAGAAAGCCATTTCCTTGGGAAGCAAGATGATTCTTATTGCCCCACACTGGCCTCGCCAAGTCTGGTTCTCCTTTCTTCGTCAGTATGCAGTGGACAGTCCTTGGACTCTGGATCCAGCACCAGACCTACTGACACACATGTCAGGACAGTCCCATCCCTCCCTGAGGACCCTCAGGTTGACGGCCTGGCTACTCCACTTCCATCTTTAGTCAGACTTCATCGTTTTTCACCTGAGGTAGTACACATTTTATCTTCTTCTCATAAATCTTCTACCAGGAAGATTTACTCCAGCAAGTGGAAAAGATTTTCAATTTGGGCTCAGGCCAAGGGGCTGGATCCTTTCACAGCCCCCATCCCTGCTGTCTTAGATTTTTTTATCCACTCTTTTTCAACAGGGTTCTGCTCCTGCCACCATTAAGGTTCAGCTGGCCGCTATCTCCAATTTTCATACCTCTTACGAACCTTCTCTCATGGCGCATAAGCTATGTAAGGCCTTTTTAAGGGGCACCTTGTTGCTTCGGCCTCCTGTGTCAGAACCCATCATACCATGGGATTTAAATTTTGTGTTACAGGCCCTGACATCATCACCTTTCGAACCAGCTGCCACCTGTGATTTAAAATTTCTGTCTTGGAAGACTGCATTTTTAATAGCTATCACATCAGCCAGACGGGTGTCAGAGATTCAAGCGCTGTCCATCAAATCCCCGTATTTAATATTTCATAAGGACAGGGTATCCTTGAGACTAATCCTTCCTTCCTTCCTTCCGAAGGTAACCTCTGCCATTAACCTCAATCAGTCCATTGAGCTGCCAGTTTTCTTTCCTCAATTTTCCAACAAGGCAGAGTTTGTTTAATCAATTGGACGTACACCGGCAGCTTTGTTTTTACTTACACAGGACTAAACCACTTCAGGACTAAACCACTTCGTAAGTCTGATCAACTCCTTGTGTCCTTCTCAGAAAATTAAACAGGTTTCCTTGTTTCTAAGATTACAATTTCCAGATGGATTTCTGACTGCATCTCCTACGCTTACTCGTCGGCAGGCAGAGAGTTACCGTTCCCTGTCGAGGCTCACTCCACCAGGGCTGTTTCTGCTTCAGTAGCTTATCACTCCAGACTATCCTTGGATAAAATTTGTGCTGCGCCCATGTGGGCTTCTCCTCACACCTTCATTACTCATTACAAATTAGACGTGGCTTCTAGGGGCCGGGCTTCCTTTGGTTCCACTGTTCTCAGGAGCATCTTCCATTGAGCCTCCCAGGATAGAGGTGCTAGGGACGCTGTCCCATGAGTAAGAATGTAGGCGAGATTGGACCACGTAACATCTACAAGTTATGTACTCACTATAACGCTTGATGTATGTGGTCCATCACGCCTCACATTCTTATGTTCCCTCCCACCTTCCCTCCTCCTGGAGGATTTGGAAGCGACATTTGTTTCAGGACCTTTCGGTATTGGTTATTTTTTCTTTGCTGCCCTGGTTAGTGTCCTACTCTTCTGACTGTGGTTTTGCATGAGTTGTGACTATGAGCTGCTGCAAACTAGATCTGGGGTTGTGGACCAGTGCAACATGGGATACCAGGTTAGCCCAGCCAATTAGAGACTTCGTGCTAGAAAAATTTAAGTTGGCCGAGTCGGAGCCGATGTTCGGCTCCGAACCCATGAGCAAGAATGTGAGGTGAGATGGACCACATACATCAAGCGTTATGGTGAGTACATAAGTTGTAGTTTCATTACTAATTTTTGAAAAATAATAATTGACCTGTATTCACAAATCCTCTGATATACTTTTGGATTAGTATTTCCAAAAAATAGATTAAATTTCCTGTCAGAATAAAAATGTTATAAGCAGAGCTAATGTTCAGTGCTGCTAGCAGTCTGGCATCTTGGCCACGCCCCCTGCTTAATTCTTAATTAATCGATTAGACATGCAAGCTTTTTAAACAGCAATATTTGGTTTATAAGAGGTGTGAGAACAAGTTTTGACCTTTAACTTTGAATGTATATTTTTAAAATCCATGTAAAGATGTTTGTATGTGTTTGAGTATATGGTTCAAGCAATGTCCTATTACATTAAGAAGTAAGGTTTTATGTATTGATTTCCAATATAATGTATAAGAAGTATTATTCCAAAGCAGCACTATGTTAATAAATGAGGAGTTTAAATCAATATTTGGAAACCCTATACCTCCTTCATCCAAGCTTGTGGTGCCAGAGAAAAGAAATTCTTGTTATTTTTTGGATACCAAAGGAAGTTGAGTAATATGTTATTCATTTTCTGTTTAATTTTGACAGGTGGGTGAATTATTCGAGCTTGGCCAATGGATAACATTTTAAGTAACAATATCATTTTGATTAAAGTTAGTCTGTCTTCAAATGTGAAGAAGAGTCTGTTCCATCTGTGTATTGGACTAGTACTTGAGTTTATAAGTTTGTTTGAAATTAGATGTGAGGGATTTTTTTTTTTCAAATTAGATTCAGTAATGATATATATTTAATATGCGTGCCGTACCAGTTTGTCTCTTTTTGGTCTAAGTTTTCATAGTAACATTTTTATTCACTAGAAGTGCCCGAGTTTTGTTGTTATTGAATGTTAGACCAGAGATGTTTGCAAAGAAATCTAGATTATATAATAGGTGATCTGTTGAATTTTCAGTATCATTAGAAGTTCTTAGTAGGTCATCAGCAAACAGTTCTATCTTGGGGGATAATTTGTCTGACATTTTTATATCCTTTAATGCTGTCATTATTTCTAACATAATTTGCCAGAGACTTGATAGTCAGGGCAAAGAGTAATGGGGAGAGGGGGCATCCCTGTTTAATACCTCTTAATATTTTTAATGGGCTAGATAGATAAGATCCAATCTTTACATAGGCTACGAACTTTTCATATAGTTTTTTAATTAGTCCTATAAAGTTTGGGGAGAAATGGTATTTTTGCAGAGCTTAAACAGATATGGCCAACGTAGGCAGTCAAAAGCTTTATCTATATCAAGGCTTAAAATAGAAAACTCATTTTCTTTCTTGTTTGCCGTCTATTAAAAGGCAGTAATCTAATTATATTGTCTTGTACCTTCCTGTTTTTGATAAACCTGGTTTGGTTTTCATGAATTAATATTGAAAGAATATTATTTAATCTGTCTGCTAAGATAGACATGAATGTCTTGTAATCAATGTTAAGCAAAGAAATTGACCTGTATGATCTGCAAGGGTTGAATTGTTGACTTGGTTTTAAGATGAAAGAGATGACAGAATATTTCCATGTGGGAAGGATGTTTGCTGTAGTTTTAACTTTTTGGAATGCACAGAGTAAGATTTTCAAGATGTTGTCAGATAAGAGTTTGTAAAATCCCGGAATTAGACCATCCAGCCCTGGTGCATTTTTTGTCTTAATTTTTTTTTTTTATTTGCTCCTTTAATTCTTTAAGGGAAAAGGATTTATCAATGTTACTAATATTGTGTTTGGATAGCTTCTTTTTTTTTTTTTTTTTTTTTTTAATAAAATTTTTTATTGAAATCAAAACTGAAATATACACAGTTATTAAAATAATTGTACATATTTTTGATACATTAGATAAAAAAGTGGTATAATAAACAATAATACCATAAACTATACACAGAAATGTTCACTGTACAAGAATGAAATATTACTGTTAGGCTAATAGAAAAAGGATTTGATTTTACATTCAGGTTATTGG
Source organism: Protopterus annectens (assembly GCF_019279795.1). Taxonomy (NCBI): domain Eukaryota; kingdom Metazoa; phylum Chordata; order Ceratodontiformes; family Protopteridae; genus Protopterus; species Protopterus annectens. The sequence goes on from NC_056735.1 coordinate 655,719,451, forward strand.
TTTTCTAATAGTTCAGATATACTCTTCCAATATTTATATGTTGTATTCCTTGAGGATCTAGATCTAATTGTCAACATTTTGAGTTTAGAAACATCCTTGAGAAGATCTTTAAAATTTTGAAAAGATGGACTATGTGAAGATTTCCAATTTTTTGTGACTTCTTTCCTGGCAATGGACAATGTAAACCATAAAATTGAATATTTGCTTGGTTTTACACAGTTTGGGATTGGAATGTTAAATAGAACAAGTGATTTAGTAATAAAATTCTCTGTAAAGATTGCATGTAAGAAGTTATTAACATCTTCCCAACATTTCTTTAAAAGTGAGCATTCGTAAAATATATGTATCCAGTCTGCATTGATTGCCTTCCTCCATCTCCAACATAAAACACTAACTTTAGGTTATCTTGCTGATATTATGAGGTGTAAGGAATGATCTATTTAAAAATCTCCAGGTGAAAATTTTCCATTTGTGTGAAGATGTTGTTTTACCAGCAGATTGAAGAATATTTAATTTATCCTTATCTGAAGGATGGGCATTATTAGTGGTGGTAAAAAATTCCCAGCAATTATCTGTATGTGTGTGTGTGTGTGTGTGTGTGTGTGTGTGTGTGTATGTATATATATATATATATATATATATATATATATATATATATATATATCCAAGTCTGATTTTATTGTTTTATATATGAGTGAAAGACTAACTTTTGGTGAAATATTCTGTTGAGTTAAGAGAGTTAAAAGCTGTATCGGACTAGGAATTGAGGTTTTAATTGAAGGAGGGATTAGATCGAGTTTACCCTTGATGTATTTCCTTGCTTCTTGTAGGTCTAGCCATAGTACTGAGTCAAAATTATTCTATTCTATAATAGTAATACAAGCTTTTAATTCGTGGTTGTTCATCAGTTGATGCCATGCTATAAGGCTCTTTTGATTAGTGACATTTTCTTATAATCTACTGTAAACATAATCCCTTGTGTATAGGCGATGAGGAAAGCAAGAAATATCCAGTTTTTATATCTTTTATGTCTAAGGATCAAATTTTTAAATTACCTTAAAATTAGAGTTATGTAGTTAGATTTAAATGTTTGGGTGTAGTGGAAAGAAAAATATTCTTTCAGTCTCCAAATAAAGGTGTTATTAAGTATAACATATGATTATCATTGTTTTTTGGAGATTGAGATAGACAAAGTAAAAAAGCTTTCTATTTTGCTGAATATTTATTGTCAATTAACTGAGTGATTGATTTGATTACTGAAGAAATTGAATAAAGTTCTAGGTTGGGTAAAGCTATACCTCCATTATCCCAGCTATATAAATGGGTTGATAGAGCAATTCTGGGTTTAATTGGATTTCAAAGGAATTTTTTAATCATAGTGTTAAACTTTTTGATTAATAAATGTGTTGGGGGTATAGAGATGGACTAAATTATATACAAGATTTTGAGGAGTAATACCATCTTTATAATTGATAATTTCTCATCCATGGAGAATTTTATTTTAGACAGTCTGGTTATTAAATTATTTATGTTTGCAATACTTTTATTAAAGTTCAGTTTTATAATATTTTTTATGTTGCTAGTAATAATTATGCCTAAATATGTTATTTGTTTAGATTGTGCTATATATTTCTTAAAATTATCTTTTATATACATTTTCTTGTGACCAACTAAAAGAATTTGTGTTTTATTGTGGTTAAATTTAAGGCTTGAGTTCCTTTGAAAAAGCTCCATTTTGTTAAATAGTTCTGACAATGATGGGTCTTTGCCACCCAGTGTAATCGGAATGTCGTCTGCAAACATCTGAATTTTTGATGTTTCATTAAAACACAATTCATATCCTATTATATTAGTGTTAGCCCTTATCAAGTTTGCCCAGGGTTCCATGATTAAGATGAATAAAAGAGGGGACAGTGGGCAACCTTGTTTAGTGCCTTTTACTATTGGTATAGATTGAGATATATTAGGACCTATTTTGATGTATGCATGACCACCATTATATAATTGAGTAATAAGGTTTACAAAATATTCCAAAAAATTAAGTTCCACCGAAAAATTAAGTTCCGCCAAAAGAATGAGGAGATCATCCCAATTAATTGTATCGCAGGCACAATTTATATCTAAACTAGTTATAGTTAAATTTGTTTTTAAAATCTTTACTGATTCAATTAAGGTCAATATTCTCTTAATATTGTCGTAAGAGGTTCTATTTATTATGAAACCTGTTTGATCTGCCTCCACTAGATTAGGAAGAAAATCTTTGAGTCTATTAGCATATATAGACATAAATATTTTGTAGTCTATATTTACTTGGGATACAGGTCTACATGAGTTACATTTAGTGGAGTCTTTGTCCTGGGGTTATAAAAGTATATTTCCACGATGGTGGGATGAAGTTTTTAGTTTGTACTATGTTAAAAACAGCATGTAAAACTGAGAGCTTTATTAGGTAAAATTTTATAAATTTCTGGGATGATGCCATCATTTCCCGGAGCTTTGTTTTAAGTTCATTAATTTGCAGTTGAATGTCTTTGAGAGTAATCTGTCTATCAAGTAATTCAGCTTGCTCTTCTGTTAATTTTTTCTTTGAGTTTTTACTAGTGAATGTCCGTATGTCTTTTTTTGGATTTAATAATTCGGAAGATTGATTAAGATTATGAAAAAATTCTCTGAATTCGTTTAGTATATTATGTAAACCAGAGACCATTTTCTTCTTCTTTGGTGAGAAAATGTCATTAATTTGGTTAAATTTATTTAATCTTTTAGTTTTGTTGGCTAGAATATTCATGGATCTAGGATTCAATGAAAATGTAATGAGTTTAAATTTCTCTAAGCTAATCGTGGTTTTATGCTTTAATATTTCAAGATACTTTTTGTTTAAAGAATTTATTTCTTTTTTTTTTTGTCTTTGCCATCTTTGTTTTTTAAAAGATCAAGGTTCAATTTGTCAAGATTAGATTGTATTTCTTTTAATTCTTTATCCCACATAAGTCTTTTTTATTTTTATACCAATTAGTTATTCTACCATATAAGTAGGATTTCATTGCGTCCCAAATAAAGACTTTGGATGTATCACTAGTTGTGTTAAGTTCTATGAAGTTATGTACTTCTTCGGATAAGAAAGCTTTAAAATCATTTAGTTTAGTGATGTATGTTTGGATTCATTTTATCTGTACATTAGAAGTTGAGTGGATATTTTATATCAAAGGTTATGGAGTTATGGTCAGAAAGGGGACATGCAATTACCTTTACTCTAGTTAAAGAATCAACCAAGTTATTAGAAACAAAGGGTTTGTCTATCCTAGAATATGAATTATGCCTATGTGAATAGAACATGTAGAAAAGAGAGTTTGGGTCTGCATAATTATTTATATCTTTTAGCAGGAGATAATCAGAAAATTCTTTCAAAAGTCTAGCTGTTGACGAGATTTTTCTTTTATTAATAAAGGTAGAGTCTTTGCTATCAAAAATACAGTTAAAATCACTGGCTAAAATTATATTACCCTTAGAAAAATGTAAGATGTGTTCTGTGTGTTGCTGTGCTGATTTAAGTCCAAAGCCAGGAATCCAGTATATGTTGATTTAAAGTGAATATTTTGTTGTTAAATTCTATAATAACTGATGCTAACATACCTTTTTTATCTTGGTATGAGTCTATTATTTTTGGTTTAGATAAGTTGTTATGCCATAATATAGCAACTCCCCTTTTTTTTTGAATGTTCTAAACTGGCTAGAATAGAAAAGGATTTAGACTCCAATTTAGAAATATCTTCTGATATCCAAGTGGATTTCTTGTAGAAATGTTATTTGGGAGTTTTGCAATTTGAGGTATTTATTTAAAGATCTTCTCTTATTAGGATTGTTTAGACCATTGAGTGACAGACAATGTAAAAAAGTCATGAGGTAGTTTCCGTGTGTGATAATACATATTGTTTATACATTTATTACTCTTTTGTCTGTTTATGTATAAAAGATAAATGTAAGGAATTTCACTGCTTGATATACTTAAAAAATGGTATAGAGGTAAAATCATAGGTATATTAAAATAACTTTCAACTATGTAAGTTACAGTGAACATCGTAAACAACATTGTCAATAAATTGTAGCAAAAATTTTTAACAAAAAAAACACCCAAGACCATTCTGGAGTTATAAACTCCTAATTTGAGTGACATATATCACTCAGATTATCATTCTAACTAGCAGCAAGTTTCAAAGAGGAACTGCTTATTTGCAAACTGTTAAATGTATGGCTTTTAAGTAAACTTATGTTTCTTATGTACAGAAGTAAACACGACTAAAGTAGAATAATAATAAAATCAATAAATTGTTAAATATTAAGTAATTATGAAAAACATGAAATATTACTATTTGTACTACAATGAATCAATAAGCTGATAAAAAACATGTATTAAAATAAGACATGTATTAAAATAAGATTATGTTGTATAACCAAGATGAATAAAATCAGCTGAGGCGCACTAATGACAATTAATTATGCTTATATACTGTCCTTAAAAACAAACATGCAGTAAATGTGAGCATATAGTAATAAGTTCATAGGTTGGTACTAGGCTATCAGCCCTAGGGCCTATACAAGCCTAGCCATAACAATTTCCTGGCTATTTCTTCCCACACTATCTACTTCCCTGGACCCTTGTGTAGCAGGGCGACTGACGTGATCCCCAGGGTGAATTTCCTTCCTCCCATCCAATCGTCAATGTCCCTTTTGAAGAGGGCCGAAGAGGCACTCTGCTTGACATGTATGGGCAGTCTGTTCCAGAGTCTGGGGAGTCTCTGGGTCAGGAACCTATCCCTCCATCATGTTTTGTTTATTGTGATGACAAGGTTTAAATCCCTGGAGAGTGTGGCTCTGAGGGATTGGGATTTCTTTAAGTGTAGCATGTCCAGCAGCTCTGGGTTTGACATGGCCTTGTATGTTAAGCAGAGATCGCCTCTGAGTAGACTATATGCGACAGAGTATAGCTGGAGTTATTTAAGGTGGTCAGCGCAGGGCATCTGCTTTAGGCCTGTGATTCTTTTAGTGAGGTATTTCTGCAGCCTTTCCAGTTGTTGCAGATGTCTTGAGAGGTACATATCAAATGGGGCGTTGTATTCTATAATGGGTCTAATGAGAGATGTCTTGAGAGGTACATATCAAATGGGGCGTTGTATTCTATAATGGGTCTAATGAGAGATGAGTACAGTGGGACAATGACCTTATTTTTTCTGGATGAAAAGCCCTAAGTGATGAGGTGTGCCACATAGAAGGATTTCCTGACTGTTGTGGTGATGTGGATATCGAAGGTGAGACCACTGTCCACCTGTGCCCCTAAGTCTGTTATCACACTTTAGGTGTTTAGTGTACTACCACCTATGTGGTAATTCATGGGTACATGTTTTTTTCCCAAAGGGGATAACTATACATTTCTTGGCTTTGAGCTTGAACCCATGGCTCTGGCACCAAGCATCGGTTTCTGTAAGGCTAATACTTTCAAAGTCAAGTAAGAATAGTGATCAAAAATAGTGTCAGGGCTCGTATTAACAATATTGTAATACAGTATATTAAGGCTGTATAGAGAACTCTAGTGAAATTGTACTCAGGATTAAATGGTTCCATTATAAGGATTCCAGCTGAAAGAACTACTCTATATATTAATCATAAAATCTCTACAACAGTCCTATCTCTCCTTTTTGTAAAACTTTCAAGACTGAATTTCTGTTCATTAAACAAAACTATAAACTTCAACAAAGTATAGATGTACACTGACATTGTGAGGCCTATCATGGAATACTGTAATCTTTCTTGTACAGAAAATAATGTATTATATTTCTGCAGCAAAACAAACTAAAAATACATTCCGATGAGAGAGACAAAAAAAAAAAAAAAAAAAAAAGTCATCTTGTACCATAACAGCTTTATGTATCAAGTTGGTAACTGGGATTATTTAACTACTTTTATAAGAAATGTTTAAGCTGTGTAGGAATCTCGCTACTATATCTTATACCATCAAGATTATGATCTATAAACACTTACTTGTTTTGCAGTACTGCACAACAACCCATATAAGATGTACATTTTTGTATGTCGCCTCACAGTAAGACACTGTTCGATTCTCAGCTAGAGCGTCTTCTGCGTGGAGACATGCGTGAATGGGCATACCTTCGTTGAAGGTTGTGCGTCAGGGCTGGCAACTCGGCACGTAAAAAATTTACTGCCAATCATTAGCGGACCGGAGTTCCGCTGTGGCGACCCCAAACCGGGAAAAGCCGAAAGACACAACAAGTCTTTCTTGAGCTGTCACCCTTGTAAATGTATACTTTTCTGCTTTTTACACTCTTTCTTTTCCCAATTATATCAGCTTTTGAACTGAGCCAAACCTTAAAGGTCCTCCCATCAGTACACCATCCAGTTTAACTAGCTGAAAACAAATGATTACATAGCTAGAAAATAGGGTCTCTAAGAAGCATAAGAACAAGGAGGCTGGGAAAAGGGTAACAAACATTATGATGAAGACAACTAGGATCTAAAAGAGAGAGTTAGCAGAGAAGCTCAGAAAAGCAATCACATTTTTCTTTTTTTTTTTCCTTCCCTTTCTCCTTCCCCTTTTCCTCTTCCTTCCCTTTCTATTTCCCCCTTTTTCTCTCTTTCTTTTCTTCCCCTTTAACTAAACACCAACTGGCTAAGGGTTGAAAATGAAAACTCTAAGAGAGCCTAACTATATTATAATACAGTGTAAGGAGGTCATACAAAACATTGCTTTATAACAGGCATTCACGGTAAAACTATTTGTGAGAAGCACTGCAATCAATATAATCTGCACAGTACCTTTAAGTTGAGTAGAGCACAAAGATGCATCTGCATTTCATGCTGGTATTGCTGTTATGCTATAAGTAGGGTGACTGGTTCCTTTCATTCCCTTTCTCACTGAGTAAAGAGGTGTTCGAAAGGTTTGGCCCTTTGTAATTTGTCGAGTCGCTGATGACGTCACATAGCAACGGGAATCGTTCCTGTGATACGGAAAATAATTCGACAACTCTGAGGAGTAAAATAAGCTGCTAGCGGTCCAGCGGGAAATGGTAAGGCACTTTAACAACAAACGCAGCTTTTGTTAGGCTCATGAGCTGCTTGGGACAATCTCAACATCACATACAAAGCAAGAAATGCTATTGCAAAGGCCAAGAGCTTCCCAGGCTCACCACACACATCACCAAAGACAATGCCACCAACATAGCTCTACTCTCAAGAACATATACGCATTGGCAGAAACAGAACAAAAGCGTACAAGCAAAACAAAGAGAAGAAGAAAAAAAGTGTAACAAGCGTTAGCGACATATAAATTCACGAAACACCAGAACCCTGTACGAACTATCAAACCACCATTATTATCCTGTTAATATGCAAACAAAAGCAACAAATGTATGCACTAACCACCAGAACCCTACACCAACTTCTAAACCACCACTCTTTTATTATTAATGTACATATAATTCACAACAGAATTACTAGACAACCAGCTCAAAAGAAAGATCAGGGCAATCAGTGCAAAAACAAGCCCTAGTTTACTAAAATATCTAACTAAACCTATGTATTCTAACAAATGAGCAAGATATACCACTTCTACATTATGTATATGAATATAAGCTATAAGTTTATTGATTTTTAAGGGTAAATGCTAGTTTTTAGATCCAAAAAGAGCAAAAAACATATTAAACTATTAATAATTGGGCAAGATATTTTCAATACCTATCAAGTAGGTGGTTAGTTATTCTGTATGATCAGAAACGTATGAGAAAGTATTAAGCTGATTATTATTTCTGTATATGTAAGATAGAGCAAGACTTTGAGAGAAAAAAAGGTATATATTCATTAATAGCAGACATAGAACAAAAAAAAAACACTCCCCTGTTGAGCCATTTTCATCTGTCTAGACATCTGGGTCATAAACAAGAATTATTTATATATAAAGAAATAGAACAAAAAAAAACTACAAGGGTAATATGAACAGACTCATGTCATTTTTTTTTTTAGTTTCTTTTTAGGATCAGATGTTTTCCAGGATCTGTTTTCTGCTAATCTTTTGTGACTGGAAGTAGCCCAATCATCTCATCTATATTTTCCAATATTTTCTTTGATTTGATAAATATGATAGCTGGCTCTAGTTCATCAAATATTTTAGGACCGTCCTGCAGAAAGATCTTTAGCTTGGCTGAAAAAAGCATATGTGTTTTTATTTGAGCTTTCTTTAGTTCTTTGAGTAGTGGCAAAAATAGTTTTCTTTTGGCAATCACAGAGGAAGAATAGTCATTGTCAAAACGTATGATATTATCTTGAAATTTTATAGGTGAGTTGGACCATGCAGTCTTTAATACAGTTTCTTTATCATGTGAAGATAAAAATTTGACTAAAACTGACCTTGTGGAATTTCTTTTATTGTTCTTAGATTGAACCAGGGATCTGTGAGCCCTTTCAATGCCAAAAGAGAGGGCTTCAGGAAGTTGTAAAATCTCAGGTATCCATGAGGTTAAACATTTCTTTATGTTGTTTTCTTCAATATTGTCCGGCAACCCAAAGATCCTGATGTTATTTCTACGACTTCTATTCTCTAGGTCATCAATCTTTGACTGAAGTAAAGAGTTTTGTTTTAAGAGAAATTCCAAGTTATGTTCATTTTCTTGAATTCTACAGTCCATGTCATTCAGTGAGGTTTCTATGCCAGTAATTTGTTCTTTCTGCTGTTTTAAGTCTTGGTGTAAAGTCTCCATTTGCTGTGAACATTTTTCTTTAAAATTATCCAATTTCAGGTCTATTCTGTCTATTTTAGTGGATAGCTCTTGGATAGTAGAGATTGTAGCTCCTTTTTTAATGATGTGTCCTGGTGAGAAGGTTTTTTGAAGCTCATACTGAAGTCAAGGTACCAAAAGCTTGTCTTGTGAATTTTGACAGGAAAAAGTAATAACATTTAAAAATTAATGAGATACTATCCAAATAAACCATAAGGAGAGTCCAAATAAGTAAAAATAGTTGCTATTTAGATAGTTAATTTCAAAAATTTCTGTCATAAAATATATGATAAGGCAGAGCTGAGAAAAAGTGCTGCTACTCAAGGCTCATGCTAGCCATCCCCTGGATAGCTTCTTTTGAATATTATTAGCAAGAAAGTTGTCTATACTTTTATCACTTGTAGATGAGTTAATATTCTTGTAATGGTTTTTAAAACATCGTAAGATTTTTTTTAGATCTGTAACTTTGATAGTCTGATTATTTCTAGTGTATATTATAGCAATAACCCACGCCTGGGTGTGGGTAATGCTGGATTTACCCACGGTTGGCGTGGTTTGGTCCCGAGGGCGAAGCCCGAGGGACCAAACAAAGCCAACCGTGGGTAAATACAGCATTACCCACACCCAGAAGTGGGTTATTGCTATTATACCATGACATTATTTAAGAAAAGAAACTATTACTTTTCTTAAATAATGGCATAGTATAATGCCTGTTTACTGCCCTTCCGCAGATGTCTGGCATCCGCGACAGTTCTGATGTACTGCGCGCCTCAGAGCTGTGGGCAAAAGCAACGGAGAAAGCAAGATCTCTGTTGCTTTTTTTTTACTGTTTTCGCTATGTTAAATGGGTTTAACATAGCGAGACAGTTTTAAAATAAGCAACGGAGATGTCAGTTGCTTATTTTAAAACTGTCTCACTATGTTAAACCCATTTAACATAACGAAACAGTAAAAAGCAACGGAGATCTTGCTTTCTCCGTTGCTTTTAAAACCTGTGTCGCTGTGTTAAATGGGTTTAGCATAGCGAGACAGCTTTAAAATAAGCAACGGAGATCTCCGTTGCTTATTTTAAAGCTGTCTCGCTATGTTAAACCCATTTAACATAGCGAGACAGTGTTTTAAAAGTAGAGTTATTCTAATGGAAAAAAGTCCGGGCGACCGGACCTTTTTCCATTAGTATAACTCGATTTACAATGTGCACGCTGGCCAATCAGCATGCACGTTTTAGGGGGGGTCATGGTATAATATTTATTTTATATGAATTTTTCATTTAGATATTTAGATCTAAACACAATCCTGTGCATACTCTTGGGATTAATTTAGTAGGACTGTAATGTAAATGTTTCCACATTTTTTTATATTTTATGCTGCATGATGTCCTGATACTCCTTGTTCAGTTTACATGCGTCAGCTAATGCAGATTTGTCATTTGATATACGTTTTAGTTAATCAATTTCTTTTTGTATGTCTACCATTTTTTTATCCCACTCTTTCCCTTTTATTTGTATGCCAGGTTTTGACTTTACCATGTAAGACGACCTTTAAAGTGTCCCATAGGATAATATGTGAAACCTCTCCATTATTATTGGCGTCTAGGTAAAGCTTTATTTTATATAAAAAACATTCTTTAAATCCTTGTACTGTTACTAGATAAGCAGGTAGTCTTTGGCAGAAGTTTAAGGGGTCAGTATTAAGTGTTACATTGAAGGTGATAGCATTGTTGTCAGACATAAGGCATGATGTCATTACATTATCAGTTTTGGCCAGTAAAGAACTGGTTACAAAGACTTTGTCTGTGTTGGTCTGTGTGCCAAATCTCAAAGAGTAGAGAGAATACTTGAGGGAGGATAATATTTTTATACCATCAATGTCAGTTAGGTTTCTGTCTTTTATGTAGTTGTTCAAGTGCTTGGCAACAGGTGACATCTGGAAGGGCTTACAGCTTGTGGTATCAGTGGAGGGCAAGATACAATTAAAATAACCTGCTAATAGTAACTCACCTTTAGACTTTAATGTTATGCTGCCTAAATATATTTGTCAGTTTTAGTCCCAATACCTGGTGTCCAGTAGGTATTTGCAAAAGTATACATCGTTTTATCTAATTTTAGTATGACTAAAGAAAGCATACCATCATTTCTTGAGCATGAGTCAACTATCTCTGGAATTCTTATTGATTTTGTGTGTAAAATTAGGACATCTTTTCTTTTGTGGTTGTAGTTTGAACTTACCAAAATCTTATAATCCTTAAAGGTTAATTTGTTTAGATCGTTTGTTACTAAGTGGGATTCCCGAATGAATGCAAAATCTGCTTTATGTAGCATTAAATATTTGTTGACACTACTCCTTTTCATGGGGTTGTTCAACCCTTTGACATTGCTAGATATAATGTTAAATATTATCATTTGATGGAGACTGCTATTATAAGTAAAACTGGAAAGTTATTTCCTTGATTCACTATGACAAGTACTTTTTTTTAAATGGTTATGGGCAATTTAAAAACAGTACATTTAAAAATAAAACTGTATATTTTAATAACTTTCTGCATGGGTAAAGTATATCCCTGGCTTACTGTATATCTCTCATAGAAGCCACAAACTAACCCTGTCATGACATCTAGTGGGAATTCCTAGCTACTTCAGGTTAGTAGCAAGCAGAAGGGAAATTGTATGTACATTAAAAACATACAAAATGAAAAATTCAGTTTAATATACTATGTGTGCATGAACTAAGAACACAAAACTGTATACAATTTCTTAAAATTCCTTTAGTCTAAACAAACTAAGGTAAATTCATTAATTGTAATAATTATTTGCTCCTATGAGTAAATACAGGACTGTAGCGTCATTAAAGCAGACAGGAAAAAACATGCATTTAAAACTGTCACTGTCAGAAACATATTTGTAATTCTTATTTAAATATAAATGTAATTCAGATTGTCACTTTTTTCCAGTAAAACGTATACTTATAAGACATTTTAGATAAAAATAATTGCTAAATGAATGAAAACACAGTTCAAACGATCATTCTTGAATCTGACTGACTGTTAAGAGTTCATTGAAGAGAAACTGGTTCACAGGTTACGCCTACTTCCTGGAAGACAGCACATATTGTTTCTCATGAGTCTGTGAGCTGACTGAAACCTTTAGAAGCATGAGCTTGTCACAAAAGTTGTCAAAATTCCATCAAAAAAGTAAGTAGGTGTGAATTTTCTAGTGAAGTGAAGCTTTTAAGCATACCTTGTAAAATGATGAATATTTAAAATAAAGGCTCCAAATTACCAACCATACACAGCTATAAGATATATTAGCTAAGTGGACCACATTGCAGAAGTTCGGTTAAGTAGTAAATGCATATACAGGTGGTTATAAAACGTTTACACACCCCTGTTAAAATGCCAGGTTTTTGTGATATAAAAAAATGAGACCACAATAAATCATTCAAAACTTTTCCCACCTTTAATGTGACCTATAACCTGCACAATTCAATTGAAAAACAAATCTGTTAGGGGGGAAAAAATAAAAAAAGTACAATAAGCTGGTTGCATAAGTGTGCTCACCCTTAAACTAATACTTTGTTGAAGCACCTTTTGATTTAATTACAGCATTCAGTCTTCTTGGGTAGGAGTCTATCAGCATGGCACATCTTGACTTGGCAATATTTGCCCACTCTTCCTTGTAAAAGTGCTCCAAATCTGTCATATTGTGAGGGCATCTCTTCATCTTCAGCTTTCTAACAGAGGCCTGAAGGTTTTGGGCCAAAGGTGACTGGTATTTGGAACTGTTCATAATTCCTTCCACCTTGACTAAAGCCCCAGCTGAAGAAAAGCAACCCCAAAGCATGATACTGTCGCCACCATGCTTCACTGTGGGGATGGTGTTCTTTTGGTGATGCGGAGTGTTGTTTTTACGCCAAATGTACCTTTTGAAATTGTGGCCAAAAAGTTCATCCTTGATCTCATCAGCCCATAGCACATTTTCCCACATGCTTTTGGGAGACTTGATGTATTGTTTTGCAAATTGTAGCTGGGCCTGAATATTTTTCTGTGTAAGAAAAGACTTCCGTCTTGCAACCCTACCCAGTAGCCCAGACATATGCAGACTACGGGAGATTGTTGTCACATGTAGTACACAACCAGTACTTGCCAGAAATTCCTGCAGCTCCTTCAGTATTGCTGTAGGTCTCTTGGCAGCTTCCCTGTTCAGTTTTTGTCTCGTCTTTTCATCAATTGTGGAGGGACATCCAGTTCTTTGCAACGTCACTATTGTCCCATATTTTCTCCACTTTTTGATGACTGTCTTCACTGTGTTCCATGGTATATCCAATGTTGTGGAAATTTTTTGTACCCTTCTCCTGACTGATACCTATCAACAATGAGATCCCTTTGATGCTTTGTAAGTTCTCTGCAAGCCATGGTTTTGCTGTAGTAGGCAACTGAGTAAATGTCAGGAAAATCCTACTAGGACAGCTGAACTTTATTTGGGGTTAATCAGAGTCTCTTTAATTGATGGCAGGTGTGTACCCAAGAAGACTGAATGCTGTAGTTAAATCAAAAGGTGGTTCAACAAAGTATTAATTTAAGGGTGTGCACACATATGCAACCAGTTTATTGTACATTTTCTATTCTCGTATATTTTTCCCCTGACAGATTTGTCTGTTTTTCAATTGAATTATACATATTATAGGTCACAGTAAAGGTGAAAAAAGTTTTGATATCATTTATTGTGGTTGCATTTTTTATACCTCAAAAATCTGGCATTTTAACAGGAGCATGTAAACTTTTTAAATTCACTGTATAATTAACAGTGACGTAAGCATTTCTCTCTCCTACAGTGATTAAATACTATGACACTAGGACTAAAACAGAAAGGGAAGGCACATATATGGAGAAATAAATATAGGATATAAAAGAAATATATATAAATATGTGAAGTAAGTGTTTTTATACCATTTTACTAGTGCTTTGCCGTGTATATAAAGAGATAAAAGTATAAAAAAGTAGTTTGCAGTTGGCTAAGATTTTGATTTACTTGAATTTTGAGTAATATATATTATTTATAAAGTTAGCATTGTTGTGGGAAAGAGAATAGGAGAGAAAAAAGGTTACATTATCTTCTGTGTGTGATTCCATATTATTTAGAATGGAGAAAACAAAAATTTGCATGAAATGTGAATTTATATATAATCATTTGTCTCTGGGTTTCTTTTTTTCTTTAATAGTCCACTCATTTTTTGAAGTTTGTCTTTCTAAGTTTATGGAAGAATCCATGGGTTCAGGTTGACTTAAAATGTTCTTTCTTTGGACAAATGTGGATGTTTCGAGAGTCAAAAGTTTTCTTTCCTTCTGGCAGGGATAATCTTATTCTTGCTGAGAATATGAGTTGTGCTTTGATTCCTTCCATTTTTAATGATTTTATTAGAGGGACACATGCTCTTTTGGACGTTACAAGGGGTGAAAAGTTGTTGTCAAACCTGAGAGTTTGGTCACCAATTTTTAATGGAGCAAGGGACGATGTAGTTCTTAAAACAGTGCCTTTCTCTTGAGTGAAAATAAATCTTACAATATTAGATCTTGGATGGCTGCTGTTAATAAATACAGAAGTTGTAGTTAAAGACCTGTGTGCCCTTTCTATCACGAAGGATAGTGCTTCAAGTAGGCTTAGGATTTTAAGAATCCAAGAAGTCAGGAAATTAATCATATTGTCACCCTCCATCTGCTCAGGGGTGCCATAGATTCTTATATTGTTTCTTCTGGTTCTATTCTCAATGCCATCTATCTTTTCAGTGAGTCTTGTGTTTTCTTGAAGAAGAAAGTCTGTTTTTCTCTTTCTGTTAACCTGTAGTTTATATCTGTTGCAGAATCTTCCAAAGCAGCTATCTGGGCAGTTTGTTGTTTAAGGACTTCATTTAATAAGGTTATTTGTTTGGTGGTATCTTCTTTAATATTGTCCACTTTTAAGTTTAATTTGTTAGTTTTACCCACGAAGTATTGAACTGTAGTAAGGATTGCTTGTATTTCTTTCTTCATTGGAGTTTCTTGCTGCAAAAATTTGGAGCTGCTCATCTTCCTTTGTAAATGTGGTTTCAGTGTCCCTTCTATTTGAAAGTTTGACAGGAAAATATGAACATTTTAGCTTAAAATTTACACCAACTTGTAGCTTACGACTTCCAGAATCTGATTTTAGTAGTTTCAGGTCTTTTTTGGTGAAATTAAATAAAAAAATAGACTGCAGAGCTCAGGAACTCTGCTGTTATCAACTTGCCATCCAAACCATGCCCCCCTATAGCCTTATATTTCTGAGTCCCTTGTTTGCTTTGTCAGTGGCTTTAAATATAAAGCAAATAAAGGGGAAAGAGGACACCCCTGCCTTGTCTGTTCACTTTAATTCTTGCCTTCAGTCCTTCATATATCTTTCATAAGATACCAGCTTACTCTGTCACATGCCTTCTCTTCATCAAGACCCACCAACAACAGAGGTATTTTCTTACATTTTACTTTCCTCTGCATCATCATTGTTCCTCTTAATGTCAAATGTTTGCCCCCCCTTCCGCAAAACCACACTGATCCACATCTGTCAATTTTTGGCAACACTGTTGCCATTCTTTTAGCTAGTATAGACAGAAAGACTTTGATTGTGGTTTAAAATTGAAATGGGTCTTTGAAGCTGGGTCTGAAGGGTCTCTGCCATCTTTAGGTGACAGAGCTACCACAACTTTCTTCCAAAATGTTGGTGCTGTCTCTCCTTTTAAAATACTGCTAAACAAAATCTTCCAGATCTTTATCACTTTCTGACCTCCTAATTTCCAAGCTTACACAGAATACCATCTGTTCTTGGAGACTTTCCTGAAGAATGATTATATATCGTTGTTTTTATCTAATTTCTTATTGTAACTTTTAGTTGTTGAGCCTCGTCTACCTCTAGCCTTGGCATAATTAGGTCTTCCATAAATATTTCCATTTGTACTCTCTTGATTTCTACATTTTTATACTTTATAAAATTTTCATAAAATTTCTAGAACATCTTTGAAACCTCTACAGAATCTTAATCTTGTTATAGTTTCCCTACGTTTAGTGAGAACCCTTTTAACGTTCTCCTGCTTAAGCTGTGCTAAAAGTTTTTGTGATCTGGAATTATCAAAATAGTTGCTTAACTGCAGTCTTTCTAACCTCATGCGTATTATCCAGTTACTCCCTTATTTTGTCTTTAGCACTGTGCATTTACTCTTTCTTGTGTTCTGTGAGCTTCCACTTATTATGCAATGCATTAACCTTTGTCAGCCCCTGTAAATAATGCCTATTACTTCTTATCCATATCTTTTTCTCTTTTATTTTGACCCAATTTTTAAACTCCATATTCGTTTTATTCCAGTCACTAGATATTAACTCTTGAATAATTTCAACTACCCATTCTTTGAATTCCTCTCCTTTTAACAGGTAGGTGGGAAAGCACCACTTTTTACTTCATTAGCCTGCATTTTTATAATATTTTTTTATTGGTGCATGATCAGAAATAGTTATTGGATGTATGTCAAAGCTTTCAATTAAATGCACATAATCCTGTGAAATATAATTTCTGTCTAGTCTAGCTCCGTTATTACTTGGGGAATAATAAGTAAATTCTCCGAGTTCCCACTACTGAATTCACATCTTCCATACAGAGTATTTTCATAAATTTCTTCAGAAATCTACCCTGTTTTGTTATATTGTCCCCTCTAGAACCCCCTGATACATCCTCACTATTGCAAATCAAATTCCATTCCCTACCTTTAAATAATATTCCCTGCTGAAAGCTGATTATTTCTCTCTAAATTGTCTTAAGCTCAGTAATAGCAGTATTCGGCGGAATATAGGTATATGCCATTGTAATCCTCCTCCCTTGCCAGTAGCCCCTAACTACCATAAATCTACTGTTCATTTTTTTTCCTCATTTATCACTATTTGAGCCCCTCTAGCAATTAGTATAATTATTCTCCTTTTTTCTGTCCCTTATATTTTACTGAATATCCTTTGACATCCTCTCTGTCAAATTCACATGCTCATAGCACTCTGCATTTCTTAATATTATTCAGTACATTTTCCTTTTTATCTGTACCCATAAGGCCATTCACATTCCAGGATAATATGGCCACCGTAGTCATCACAATTAAAAGCTATTGTTCCCACCTATTACCACAACAATTTTTTTGAATGTGTATTTCCAGCTTTTGTGTTACATGTATATACTAATATTTGGCAGGCTGATTGTTTTGACAATTGTTTCTGCTCATCTCCATTTGAACCTATGTCGCATTTTACAAGACTTTTTGTTTTAGTGAAAACCCCCCTACAAAACGCCGCCATCCCCTATTAGCATAAAACAAGCTCACAAAACTATTTGCATCTTCAAAACATGAAGTTTAACCATCCAGAAGGGAACAATTACCCCAATCTGATACCTGCATCTACAAGCATTATCTAACCTAAAATGGCTACCCATGCTAAACGCATACTACAGCATGTACTCCCACTTATACTGATTGGTGTCTATCCTTATATCTCTTCTGCTCCCAAATGTGAAAAACAGCTTGTATACGTTCAGAAAACACTAACTTTTAGTTCTAATAAAAAGTGCACTGTCTGTCTTTAAATAAAACTAAATTGTACACTCTTCTATTAACTGCATTAAAGCATTAAGGCTGCTGTGGAGGTTGTTTCCTCATTTTTACTTTCCATAATGTCACTTAATTTTTTTCACTCAACTGCTTGCCATTGTACCTTTAAACTTTGTATTTTCCTCAGCAACAAATATTCAGAGTAAGTGTATTGACTCGGCTGTTCCAGAGAGAATCAAAGCCAGAGCCCCAAATAAACATCCAGCATAAAAAAAAAAAACTGTACAACAAATGCAAAAAGTTGCTAAGAAAGCTAGGTTGAGGCCCCAACAATGGAAGAGCACCCTCCTCTGCCTCAACAGACGAATAAGACATGTCAAATTCTCTAAGGGTATCTTTGAAAAAAAGAAATGTAGCAGTCACAGCCAAGGATAACCATAAGGCCTTTTACTGCTACATATGTAGCCTAAAAGGTAGGACCACACACACTAATCCCGCAGTGATAGCAAATCTGCTAGTGGACTGTTTGGCGAAAATTTCACTCCCTTATCCCCTTCAAACTTAACACAAACCTTGTCCCCAACTTCCACCCACCCTACATCTCAGAAGTGCAGGTCATTAAAGCCTTGTCCAAGGCAAAAAACACAGCCTCTATGGGACAAGATGGCATCTCAGGCTGTCTTCTAAACAAACTAAAACATGAACTAGCATCACCATAAGTACCCTATTGAATCATAGCCTAACCACAGGCTTTGTTCCTGTGGTATGGCAAACAGCAACAGTTATTCCCCTCCATAAATGTGGTTTAGCAACAAACCCAAGGAATTATAGACCCATAAGTCTGACCAGCCTCATCTGTAAATCTGTGGAGCAGATCATAAATAAAGACATGGGCGTCCTCCAAACCCTGGATCCGACTCAGTTCAGCTTTGCCTAGGGCAGATCGTGCTTGTTAAACCTGGTGGATTTCTACTAAAGTATGACCTGGGCCGTTGATGAGGGCAAATCTGTGCACACAGCATACCTCTACTTGGCAAAGGCCTTTGACACAATCCCACACTCAGGCATTACCAATAAACTTAGCAACCTGAATGTAAACCCCTTTGTTGTAAGATGGGTTTCCAACTGGCTCACAAACCAGTCACGTACTGTCAACGTGGGTGACTCCACTTCAACCAGCAGACGCCACAAGGGTCAGTGCTGGACCCCCTACTGTTTGGTATATACTTCTCAGAGGTTCAGGCCAAAACTAAGGGGATGTAGCTGACTAAATCTGCGGATGACTGCAAACTGGGTGAAATTATTCAGTCTCTAAATGATATCACTATACTTCAGGATGATCTTCTTAATCATGATCTCAAACTGAATGCAAAGAAATAAATCATCATTCCCTTTGGTAAAAACAGTATCCCTTCACACTGTCAAATTAACAATGCTCTGTGTATGTATGAAGTGGTAAGAGATCTGGGATCACAAGTAGACTGCGACCTTAAGACCACCATGTGTCTACTATAGTAAGAAAGGACTTCTATGTAGCATACTTGAGTAGCAAATGCATCACCTGTAGAACAAATCAGGCCCATAATAGAGTATAATGCCCCTTTCATCATGTACCATGCAAAGCACCTGCAGCAATTGCAGAGATGTCAGAGGTTTCTAACTAAGAAGATCAAGGGACTCCAAGTGCCTCACAAAGAGAGATTAAAGTACCTGTCACTATATTCAGTATCGTATAGACTTCTTAGGGGAGACTTAAGCCTAGCTTACAGAACAATTTCCGACCCGAACATAATGACTTTGCTGCACATCTGTAAATCAAACGGGACTAGAGTTACCTGTTCCAGGGACCTAAAATATGGCCTGTGACTTGAATAGGACATGCTAGGACAAATTTGCCTTCCAGCGACTGCCACATCTTTGGAATAGGCTACAAATTCATGTGAAGCAGAGCACCTCAATGACACTGTTCAAAAGGAAGGAACCTGGACAAGTGGCTGGGGCACTGTAAATTCATACCAGGGGTAGTGCCCACAACTCTCCTGAACATGGGCAGTCATTACTAAATACAGTCTTGGGTATTGAGTATCTATGGTATTACATAGGGTTGAAATGGCTAGGTTTGAAATGACCTCTGGGTTGATAGCCTAGTAACATCCTATAATCCTATGAAATGTACTTAGCAATGAGTCTTTGTAAATTTAATTCAGAAAAGAATGCACAGCTGCCATCAGCTGCAGGCATCTCAACTCCACTGAGCATTTGCCATCTGAAAGCTGACAAGGTAATATCTTTGTGGTTGTAAGAAGCTTAACATTTTCATGGCTTTCCATCATTTTGTCTTATTTTTAAAGTCTACACATTTACAAAACACCACCCATTTGCAGTTTAAACCAAAGATAGCAATCTATAACTCTTGCTAAAGAAAAAAAAGAAAATAGTCTAATTTTGCATAAAATATAATCAGTGTACTTTTACACCTCACCCCAGCATTCCCAGATCACCACATATTAACATTAATCTTGCCTTTGTCCAGACATTTTTTCTCATTATACTGTAAAACTTGTATTTCGTACAATTAAAGTACTTATGTACTTTATCTTTAGCCCATGCAGCAGTCACTGAAAAAAAAAACTCCCCCACATTTAAAATACCCCTGACTACACACCACACAAAACTGTTTGCATATATAACATGCAGTTTATATCATGAAATGTTTTATACAATTACTGACAAGAACAACAGTTGTTTTACTTCTAGTTATTTCCCCCTTTTTAGTGTCCTTATAAACATTAATGATATAAAGTGGGGTATATGCTTTATAGTTCAACCACAAGATTAACAAAGTCAGCAACAGCCCAGTGTTTTTCTGCCACTTTTTCTTGCAAAACCATAATTCACAAATATGATGCTTTATAATCTTCCATTTATTATTTGGATTTGCTGGTCTTATTGCTGTTCACCTCCATCTCCCAACACCAGACTCTTTTTTCTTTCTCTCTCTCAAGCATTTTCCTTTGGAACATTGAAAAAGGTTTCACTGGCAGTCTATCTATGAACCTTATCAGAAGAATAAGAGGAAGAGTCCACTGTGGCTTGATAACTCTGTATATGTTGGATAAACTTTATTTTCTCTTTAGCCTGTTCTCCATCAAAAATTGCTTTGATCCTCCAGGGGGAAAAAACAAACTTTGAAGACAGCTGGATATGGCAGCTTGAGTCTCATACCTGCCTCTCAACATTCCCTGGTAGCTGGGATAAATTTGCTTCTCTTCTGCCTGGTGTACAGTGACTAATCATTTTCTACAAACACTCTGCTTTCTACAAATTTTAATACTTTGCTTTTCAGCCGCAGTTTTGTCAGGATCAACGCTTTCTGCTGGTATGATTCCATTTCATTAATACAGGTTTGGCTGCTTTCTTATCTCCAGGTTTGGAGCATATACTTGATGTTCCCTTTCAGTTAACACATTTTGCTGTGGAGCTCCAGTTCATTTGCCCATTTGTATGTTCATAAAATTTAAAACAATCCGCTCCTTCCAGCTTGTTTGGTACAGCAGAAAATGTCAGGTTTTCTCTGCACACTCTTGTCTTCTAGCTCTCCTCTTTTTTAAACAGTTATCCAGTCAGCTTTTTCTTCGTCAGCCTTTGATTTTTGCAGTTTTATCAGTTAACCTGAATGGCTATTTCAGCCTTTTATTGTCTCAGTTGATATATTCCTTCAGTGTTTCATTTCTTTTAATCATCTCCAAATACATTTGATTTATTTTTTCCTCTAAATTACTGGAAGCCATCTTTTGAACTAAAGATGAACCTTGAACTGCTTTTTGCTGAATGGCTACAGATTCATTCCCAGACTGTTTTCTCTTTACCCTTTTTGGTTGATTTTCTTTCAGGTTTTCCAAATGACTACTTTGCTGGCATCCAGGCAGTGTATTTACTGGCCAGTAACTGAATTTTACCAGTAACATTTTCAATGACACTACTGCTTCTAAGTTTCTGTTTTCATACTGGGAGAACTGAAGTTATGCTGTTGATCAGTGGCTGCCATCTTGGGAGTTAAACTGAAGTGCCTTTTGATTCTTTTTCTGTACAAAATATCTTTTTTTGTCACTTTCCTCCTTCATACTATCTCACACACAAAACACTGATCAATAAATTCGAGCAACTAGGTATTGATTTTCTCTTGATAAGATGAATAGCTGCATTGCTTACAAATAGGACATGGCAAGTACCATACAGCAATTGGACAATTGAAATTCTTGGTTACAGTCAGGGTGTCCCACAGGGCTCTGTCCTAGACTCTTACTTGTTTAGATTGTGTCTTTCAGACCTATCTTATGTCTGAGGTGTTCTACAGTCTACAAACAACCTGAAATTTGGTAAACTGATTACGTGTGTTACAGATAGGGCTTGTCTGCAAAAGAACTTGACTAAATTGACCATTTGGGCACAGGAGAATAATATTCTGATAAATACATCAAAAACTAATCTGGGATTTGGGAGACATAAATTGAAAGGTGAATATTTAATACATCACACAGTGATTGAAACTGTAGAGTCATCTAAAGACCTGGGTGTATGGGTAGATCCAGGTTTGAGTTTTTTTGATCATATCAACCAATTGGTTAGTGATAGTTACAGAACTATAGGTTGAATAAAAAGTTTTATAAAGTTCTAGGAAATCAGAAATGATGGTCAATTTTTGGTAATTTAATTAAACCCAAACTTGAGTATGGAATAGCATTACGGAATCCTTATGAGAAAACAAGTATGGATAAACTGGAAAGATTACAGTAGAAATATACCAAGAGCATCCATGGATGTGAAAATTTTAAGTTATTATGATAGACTAAAACATCTGAACTTGTACAGAATATCTTATAGGTATTTAAGAGGGCATCATATTCATGTATATAGGGCATTTAGAGACGTATATCTCTGGGAATGGTTGGGTTATCGAAAAGTAGTAGCAAATTATCAGACGACCTATGTAGATGATTCTGTAGGAATGAAAAGTGTACTAATCGGTTCTCTGAGTGAGCGGCTGATGCATGGAACAGACTATCAAAATACATTAAACCAAGCACTAGTTTAGATATAACAGCCTGGACACTTATTATAGGAACAACTGTTTTTGTATATTGGCAGGCTAGAAGGGCATTAATGCCCTTGCTTGAAATATTTGTATGCCTGTACTCTCATTTACATGTAGGACTTATTTTTTGTTAAGCTCCTTAGCATCACTTTGTTTATCTTCATCCTTACTTCAAGCTCTTTTTTATTTCTATTTGTATATTGGCAGGCTAGAAGGGCATAAATGCCCTTGCTTGAAATATTTGTATGCCTGTACTCCCATTTACATGTAGGACATATTTTTTGTTAATAAGCTCCTTAGCATCACTTTGTTTATCTTCATCCTTACTTCAAGCTCTTTTTTATTTCTATTATTTTCAGTTTCAGAATTTTGAGCAATTAACTAATTTCCTTTATCGGCACTTTGTCTGTTTCCTTTCTTCTGTGTTCACTTTATTCACCCTGATTTATGCTTTACAACTTATCTTTTTTTTGTTATGGACAGCCCAGGGTCATCTGGCATAAGAATGCCTCCTTGAAATACATGACACTGTAGTTTATTTAACCATGTATCCATAACTGAAACAGTTGAGTCCATTTCCCTGTTGGTTGACCAGTAAGGGCAAACTTTTCCTTGATAAAAATAGTTATGAATCCTTTTCTCAATTACAACTTTGCCAAATGCTGAACACAGTTTTTGTGAAGGTTGAGTTGCAAATCCTTTGTACTCTATTTTCTCACAGACTAAAAACTATTAGAAGGAAATAGCTGTTTTTAACAAACAAATCATTATATTTCCCTAGTCATACTGTCATTTGTGAGAAATACTGTCACCCATTTAAATCTGACCTGATTACAAAAAAATTAAGATGTACTTTTAGCTCTTGAAATTTCCTACAAAAATCCGCATTCCATTTTCCTATTGACACTTGTGCCAGATGTCTCGGGTGACATTTTAATTTACTTCTGTTTGTCCTCATGTTTGCAACCCACATTTTAACAAGTTTCTAGCCTCTTTATCACCATAATTTAAATGTCCCTCACTACTGCAAGAAAACACAAGTGACCATGTTCGTTCTAGAAGTAGATTGTTCAAGTTTCTTGAATATTTTGACAGACACATTCTTTCTTTCCTTTCTATCAGCAGCCCTATCCCGTCTTCTCATTTTCCTTCCATTCTAATTTTTCACTTAATTATTTTTAGTCAGCTTTTGCTTAATGTACCTTTATCTTCTCCTCATCTTTCCATTTTGTGCAGCATTACTGTTATACCAGGAGGCTTAGTAAATAAACAGAGACCTAAAATGTGATACAGCCTCCATGAGGTGTGCTTTCTAAACCTCTTTAGAACTTCTGCATACCACATGAAGTGCAAATAACAGTAGTAAGTTGATATACCTTAAAGTTGTACACCAAAATATAATAATCCTCATTTTCTGATTATGTAAAATGAGTAATGCCTACAAGATAACATTTGTTGAATTCCATTGATCATTTCAAATTTTAAAATTAACATTATTTTATGCTAGGCACGTCATGGGCTAATTACGTCTTTCTTTTTAAGAGCTTAACAGTACAAGCCCCATTAGAAGCATCATTATGACTTATAACTTCATGTGACTTGTTTTCCTGTATTTTAGTCAAACCTATACAGCAGAACAATTAACTGAATTCCAGTAGTTAAACATTTTAAAGTTTTAGGGCTTCAGTTTTCCAAATCAGTTATGCAGTCTGTTCATAATGCACACAGTTTCTTGACCTTTATAAAGGGTTGTGTAATTTCTTTTTGGTTTGTCTGTAAATGCTATCAGAATGTTTATTCTATACCTTCTTGTATATTTCATCAGAAGAATTTTATTATCCCACCCAAGTCTTGTCTCCTTTAATGTGGTTAAAGACACATTTTTTAGGTTTCTGTGGTGTTTTAGATCTCATCATATATCTTGGTCATTTGTTATCTTGATTACGAAGCACTTTGATTTCTCATTTCCTAAACCCATAATTATATGTAAACAAATATTAAATAAATAAATTTAAATATTTTATAGTGGGTATTTATTAATTTAGTTAATTTTCAGTGTAATATGGCAGTATGAGTTGGCCAGGAGGACACTAATGATATATTATTTTGTGGCGAATGGTGTTGCTTTATAATTGTACATATCTATAATTAGATCGGAAGTGTTTGACCACAATCAGATAGCCCATCCAGTAGGCAGTTTGAGACATGCCACCACGAGTGTAAACAAGATGGCTAAGGCTAGGATTAGATTAACTATCACATATATGAATGATTATATAGCAATAAGGAATATCATCCTAAATAATTGGAAGATATTAACAGTAGATCAGCAAACATTACAACTAGTAGGTAGTAAACCGAGTTTTGCCTATCGAAACAATAAGAATCTGAAAAGATTATTGTGTGATAACTTAAGGTTGGGTGATGGATTGGATGTAAATAAAATGGAGATGTTAGGCACGTACCCATGCAGACGTTGTGGTATGTGTAGGCATATTAGTAGAGATCAGGTGTTCACTCACCCCTCGTTTAATTATACTTTTATCCCTAGGTTCCATGCTACCTGTGACACAAAAAGTCTCATATACCTTGCTGCCTGTGATATGTGTTCTGCCTTTTATGTAGGTCTAACCAAGAGACAACTAAAGAAAAGGGTATACAGTCATATATATGATACCAGACAGAAAAAAGAACAAAATGCCCTAGCCAAACATATCATTGCATTTAATGATCACGCTTTCAGCTTTAGAGTTTTACAAATTGTGACTCATAGTGAGAGAGGGGGGATCACATGAATGCTCTAGAGAGAGTAGAGCTAGAGTGGATCTTTAAATTGAGAGCTCATATACCCCCCGGTATTAACCAATATATCGCACTTAAACCTATATTGAGATCTAGAAGGTAGGGTTTTTGCACCTTGATAAAGTTCTATGGATATAATTAGATGTTTCTATATTATGCATTTTTATATGATGAATATTTTTTATATTATATATGTTATATTATGTACTTTTATATTATGTATTTTTTATATTATGTATTCTTCTATATCATGTGTTTGTACCTTACATTATGCACTTTGTTACATTTGAAGTTTCTCTATATTTTTATATAGGAAAATATATGTATGTTTTGGTTGTTATATACAGGCATGCACTATGAATGTAATGCTTCATTAGGACAGTGTTTTATCTTGATATATATGTGGTCCTAAGTTATTTTTATTTTTATTTTCATTTCTATTTTTGTTTTCTATTTTTATATGTGTATATTAAGAAGGAAACAGTGGTGCTTTATACACAGGATAGATTGTGTTTTGCCTTCAGTTTTATCGTAACTGAAATAAGTTCAGGGTATTGTAACTCTTTATGTAAAAAGCAATGGTCAACTGCTGGCATACACTTTAGTGTAGATTGATTGAACAATTGGCTAATTAATTAACCACTTTAGCTTGTATTTAAACTGAGTTGATCCTTTTGAATGTAGATCTGAGGAAGCGTACATCATGGTACGCGAAAGCGCTTATCCTGTCTCTTGCATTTGGAATAAATATTGTTGTTTTGGAACATTGATCAGTGGTTTTTGTGACTAATAATTGGACTTTTCGTGGTGAGTGTACCAGTGTTTTTCCGCCATTATTTGAACTTTTTTCACGTGGAGACTCTCTGTGTGTGTTGCGGTATTTTTGTGTCTGTTTATAATTGTACAGTAAATCTGTTTAGTATTTAAAAATGTGTAAGTGAATTGGACAGATTATTCAGCATGTCCATTGTAAATTGACCATTCCCAACAGGAATAAGTCT
This sequence comes from Protopterus annectens, assembly GCF_019279795.1. Classification (NCBI taxonomy): domain Eukaryota; kingdom Metazoa; phylum Chordata; order Ceratodontiformes; family Protopteridae; genus Protopterus; species Protopterus annectens. Next base: position 655,745,721 of record NC_056735.1, read on the forward strand.
GGTTAACAGCTCCTTCTAACCATCTTAGCAAAGCAGGGAACACAAACTTCACTCCCGCAATAGAAACTGCTGTATCCTTTTTTCTGGAAAGTGGGGAAAACAAACTAGACTTCGAGCAGCTGTAACGATTAAAATAAATAGTGAAAGCTGTCATGTACACTACTTCTTAAACCAGGAGAAACATTATACACTAACCAGAAAGTTTCTTTCCATTCTTCATTATCAACACACACACGAAAAACACTCCTAATTCAATAGTTAAGAGCAACAGCGTTTGCATCAACATCCTTTTTCTAAATATATATATGTGTATATATATATATATATATATATATATATATATATATATATATATATATACACACACACACACACACACACACACACACACACGTATGACCCTCAAATGTCTGGCATTATTGACTTATGGTAATCCTTAATGATTTACCAAGGAATCGAAATGTTTAAAATGGATGGGAGGAAATACAAGGCAAAATCCTGGACAGTTGAGAGGTATGATTCATCCTGGGGTGATGAGGATGTTCAACTTTCTCCTGTTCCTGTAGTGTATGGCACATGATGTTCACATGCAGGTAAATCATTATGGTAAAAATAAATAAAATAAAACAGGAAATAGTTTGTGGAACCTCACCTTAAAAACGGCAGAGACAGCAATGTGCTGTGCAGGATGTGCAGTCCTGGAGCTTGCACAGTACATATTTTGGATGCCCTAGAGTACCATAAGCTGGCAAAAGAGTACTGAAATTTTATACAATGACATTATTTAGTAAATGTAGTATTTTTTGTAATTTAATATCATTGTATAATAACAATAATTCACTCATTAGTATGGGTAACACAGTATTTACTTGTGGTTGGCTTTGGTCACTGGAGCTTCGTTGTCACGATCAAACAGTGCTGCATTAACCACACCCACTCATTCATGGATTATTGCTGAAAGATTCAGTGTTTTCACTTTTCATTTCATTTTAAATATTATTCTTGTATTTTGATGTCCCATGGAATGACTGCTCCATATTTTCTAGTAGTTTTCCAAAATATAAAACTAAAATGTGGAGATAAATTTTAACAAGTTACAGAAGACTTTTTGTACTTAGTTTCTTTATATGTGATTTGTATGTTTTTATGTAACTGTGTAATGTTTCCAAGATCCGTTAACTTAACCTTTTAAATTATCTCTGCTTTTAATTTGTCCAATTCTTCTTAATCAGATTCCTCAGAAAAGTAAATGGGAATTAATATCAATTGATTATTTTTTTGATTTTAATGTGATTATCCACTTACAAAAATTATAATTAATTTATGTCTGAATGCATAATAGGTCTGAAGAGTTAAAGATTTTCATTCACTGCTGTTCATGTAACCGTTGTTTTAATGCATTAAGTACAATTTTCTTGTTGTGGGCACTATGGCACTAAACCTGCCACTCTTTATGCACTGTTAGTAGAACTTCTCCAAAATCCAGGATTGGAGAGCATGCACTGTGTCATGCATCAGTCAGATTTGGCATACACAAGTATCAGTGGTTCTGGTTGTTCATTGTTTTAAAGTGTGCAGGCACATTTAGTATGCGCATTGTGGCACATAAGTGCTGCAATGATTTTCTGTACCTATGCTTTCTTTTTAATGTGGGCAGTATTTTAATGCATTGTAAACTTTTTCTTAAAACATAATCACATATTTTTTCTTTCTCCTCTGGTGACATCACTGGAAGATTAATCTATAAATATGTCCATCTCACCAGATGTGTAGCCATTTGGGTCACTGACAGGATATTGTTTAAAGTGGGTAAAGCTATATCCAGCTAGAAGCCAGTTACTAGTGGTGTGCCACAGGGCTCAGTGCTGGGACCACTCCTGCTTGGAATATACTACTCTGAATTTGAGGCTAATGTGGAAGGCCTCTGGATGACAAAGTATGCCAATGACTGCAAGCTGGGAGCAATTACTGAATCCCCAGATTATATAGATATCCTTCATGAGTGTCTAGATCGGACAGAAGATTGGTGCCAGAACCATGGCCTAAATCTCAGTTTAAAATATGTATCATCATACTCTGTGGGAAGTCAAATACCCCTGCAAATTATGACATGAGTAACACACCCTTAAGAGTAGACTGAGCTGAGAGATCTAGGTACACAGATAGTAGTCAGAACTTTGCCATGTGTCCACAGTGGTGAGGAAGTCCTATGTGGCACAACATAGAAGTAAAGGTATGGCATCCAGATCCAAGGAAATGATAGTCCCACTATACTCAGCCCTCATTAGACTAATAATAGAGTACAGTGCACTACTCCGCATGTACGTGACTACGCACTTATAGCAGCTGGAGCAACCTCAAAGGTTCCTCACAAAGAAAATACATTGTGTAAACAGCATGGTCTGTGCGGATAGACTAAAGCCCTATCATTTTACTCTGTCCCCTATGGACTATTAAGGAGTGACCTATGCCTGATCTAGAAAACGCTAACACATCCGGCACTAATAGAACTGCTACACATCCACAAGTAAAACAGCACAAGGTTCACCCGATCTAGGAATCTAAACTTAGTCAGTAACTCAAAGAAAACATGCTGGAGAGACAGATATGTGTCTCTGAGATTGCCCCTTCTTTGGAACAGGCTTCCTGTTCACGTTAAGCAGAGTCCTTTCCTGGTCCTCTTCAAATGCAGTTTGGATCAGTGGATGGAGAATCCCAAATTCAAAGCTGGGACAGCACCTGTGTCCCTTATGGACAGGGGAGGTCTGTAAGATACTCAAGGCATTGGCACCAATCCATACCATCCTCTTGACTCCTTGGGGTCATATATTGGGTAAACTTAGGTTATATTGTCTAACCTTATAAGAGCTGTTAAGCCACTAGCCATCTCCTTTGAAGCTATGAGTCTGTGATACCCAAGAGAATGCTTATGTCTGTGCAATAGCTGAGACATGGTTTAAAACCATGGAGAGCACCTCAGGATTGCAAGGCTATAACGTCTTCCACACATTTAGACCAGCTACTACACAGGCAGGGACTAAAGGTGGAGGGTTTCAAATTACATCAAAAATAAATATACTTCAAGGTTGGTCAAACAAGACAATGCACTTCAGCTTCTCCCTGTTCAAATCACCATAGGCAAAATCCCATACAACCTTCAAACAAAGATATAGGATGGTCTCTCTCTAGGACACAGGAAACCCACAACACATATTTGAGCTTACAGGAGACACTTAACATCCAACCCAATACCATATTCGTGGGTGATTTTAATTTATCCCCTTTTAACTGAATCTTCTATGACACCAAACATGCAGCCACAGAGATTCATGGATTTTGTAAACACAAACTCCATGGACCAGATTCTTTGTATTTCAATGAGGGGGCATACTTATTGGGTCTGGTCCTCACTAATATGAGAGAGTACTGCACACCTCTTAGTGTAATGTCCTCTCTTGTCAGGTCAGACCACAAAGTGGTCTCCTTTGAAGAAAAAAAAATAAAACCTGGAACATTCGGAGAATGCTCCAAGGCTAACTTTCTACTATAAAGTGATGACCTGGCAACATTTTAATGGGGAACTGTTCATAGAAAAGCTATGCAAGCATGTTAATAGCTGTATAGAGGCAGCTGTACCTGCCAGGAGTAACTGCAGTACTAACAAAAAAAAACACCCTGATGGAATTGCAACATCAGTAGGCTGTATAATAGAAGGAGGAAAGTCATGGCAAAAAGTAGGGGGTGTATTGCCCAGTAGGATAAAAGCTCATTCATCAAGCTAAACAAGTGACTCAGAGGACAAATGAAGTCTGCCAAAGCCAAATTTCAGGTAAATCTGGCCTCCTAGGTCAAGGTGAACCACAAGGCATTCAGTAGTTATGTCTGCAACCTCAAAGGCAATACACAGTTGTGTATAGAGATCATTGTTAATGCAGTTACCTACACTGAGCCAGAAAATGTAGCAAACCTACTAGTAGACAAATTCATCTCTAACTTTCCCCCTCTTTCTCCCCAACCATCCCTCAGGAAATCCCCCCACCCCTAGGGAACAGGTCCTCAGTACTCCTTCTAAGGCCAAGAGCATTGCATCGATGGGCCCTGACAATACCCTAGGCTGCCTTTTAAATGACATGAAACACAACTAGTCAGGCCATCTGGAATCTCTATTTAACCATAGCCTCCAAACGGGCTTCTTGCCTCACGAATGGAGAGTGGCAGCAGTCATCCCTCTGCACAAAGGCAGTCCCATGTATGGATCCTGTAAAGTGCAAACCCATAAGTCTCACTTGTCTCCTATGCAAAGCCATAGAAAGAATTATCATGGAAATGATTAATAATGACATGTGAAACCTCCAGACACTGGGCCCAACCCAATTTAGTTTACTTAAGGACAGGTCATACCTACGCAACATGGTAGACTTCTTTGAGAAGCTCACCAAAGCAGTGGATGAGGGCAAGTGGTTCACACTATCTATCTTGAAATACCAAAGGCTTTTGAGATGATACTCCACTCGGGCATTGTTAACAAACTCAAGAGTTTGGGTATAAGCCCTTATGTTACCTGCTGAATAGCCAGTGGCTCACAGACAGGACCCAGGAAGTTAGAATTGGGGAGTCCACCTTTACAAAGAGGCCAGTCACCAGTGGAGTCCCTCAGAGATTGGTCTTGGGACCACACCTTTTTGACATCTTCTTGTCTGAAGGCCAAGGGCAGTGTCAAGAGTCTCTGGCTGACCAGATTTGCAGACAATTGCAAATTAGGAGCATTCATAGAATCCCTACCAACACTGATGTTGTCCAGGAAGGGCTGACAGTTTGCCACCCCTGGTGACTTTCATATTGACGACACAGTCTTAGTAGCCAGAAACTTGAGGGCACATGTAGACAGCAATCTAGCCTTTGACCATGATGTGTCTGTGGTAGTGAGGAAAACCTTGCATGTTGTGCAACTTATAAAAAAAGGTATGGAATCTAGGTCCAAGGAGGTCATTGGTCCACTGTATTCAGCAGTCATCAGATATGTCATTGAGTACCTTTGCCCCTTTGGTATATTCCTATGCAGGCACATCCAACTATTGGAATGTCCACAGAGGTAACTCACTAAAAGAATACAGGGTGCAAATAACATGTTCTCTGCAAGCCGCCTCAAATCCCTATACCTATATTCTGTCTTCTATAGGTTGTTGAGGGGAAATCAGTGCCTGACATACATGAGGCATCTTCAGACCCCAGACTGATGAACCTCCTGCATATCTGCAAAATAAATAGCATCAGGATTATTCATTCTAAAGACTTGCCTGTGATATAAGTGGGATGTGCTGTAGAGACATGTATGTATCCCAAAAACGACCCCTTCTGTGGAACAGGCTTCTCATCTGTGTGAAGCAGAGTTCCTCCCTAACACAGTTCTTTGGTGGTTTCGTTTGATTTTTATTTTCATGCATCAATTTCAGTAAAATTTAAAACAAGATAAAGAATTGCTGATTTATTATTGCTAAGAAAAATGGGCATCTCCTTTCTCCTCTCTCTCTCTCTCTCTCGGTCTCTCATCTGTTCCTCTCTCTCTCTGTGTCACACACAGTTTATGTAATATAGAAAGCTTTCATTACTAAATCACAGGGACACTTGTTTCTCATTTCTTAAAACAAAAGGCCATCTATTGTTTGCATGCTGAAGCTAATTTCAAAATTCCTATCCCTACTTTCTACATAAGGATGTGCACATCTTAAGCCATAAATCCTGTAGCTTTTCAAGTAGCAAGCTGTTCATCAGTCCCAGTCAGATGCAATCTGTGTCACCTTCAAAATTTAGCAGTACTCTGTGATACCTGTATAGAATTCCTGCAGTCCCTGAAACACTTATTTGCAACATGCCAGTAAACTTTCTTGTAGGTTGTTTGATTTAGCAGCAGTCCATGACTTGGTGTCTTTAGTAATGCTGGATTTATCCACTGTTTGGTGTGATTTGATTTTTAGCAATGTTTCATCACTGGGTGTGGCTAATGCAGGATTTACCCACAACTGGTATTATTTGTGCATTCAAACAAAGCAAATAGTGGGAAAATCCTACACTACCCACATCCAGTTGTGGATTATTGTTATTACACAGTGAAATTCTATGTACGAAATTGTTTACCTTTTTAAATAATGTCATTGTATGATGGTACTTTAGCTTCCTTCCAAGTTTTATGTTGGCTGCTGAGGTACTGCACATGCATATGACATGTATGTACCCATGTTTGCACAATACATCAATGAAGTGCACAAGTAAAACACCCAAGTCACTCACTTCTTGCAAGCATATGTATCCTACATCCTTATCTTAATCTTGCTCTGACCGTACTTTCAGTTTCCAGTACCAACAGAACAGGAAGGAGAACTTAAGACATGGGCAGTACCATATGGGTGCTTCACAAAGGAAGCTTGTATGTGACTATGGTGACACGAGTCATTCTTGATGATAATGCTTGAATCTGCATTAATGGGTCTAAGATCCTATCCTCAGATCAGACTTAGCCGCATTTACAAGACTTCGGATCCAAGCCTCGAGCTCCTCACTCTGCCCATACTGCTCTATCCCATCCCGAACTCTTCAAATCTCGTCTGCCACCATAGCTGCAAGACAGAAAGATCCAGTCTCGAGAGTAAGAGTAACTTTTTTTTTTTAATCTTTTGTTTGGTAATTCTATTTTTCTTCAGAATTTTAGCACTTAATTACCTTTAAACCTAATTTTCCTCTCTCAGCTTTTCGCAGGTGTGGGGGTTTTCTTTAATTATTGTTGTCTGTCCCTTTTCTCGTACCACTCGTGGTACTTGATGTCCTTCAAGGATGCATCTGCAGTCCTTACATATGGGTTGTCCTGCCTCAGGCAGCCCTTCGGTCGGCCGGATTCCAAAGTCTGGGTCCGGCGTCGGCTGATGTCGCCCTTTTCCCCAACGTCAGAGCGCCTGGAGTATAAAAGCGTCAGCCGACGCCATCTTTCTCAGTCTTTCTTGCCGCGCGGTGCCCGAAGCAGAAACAGTTCGCAAGTGCCGGTCGGCCAGCTCCTGTGATTTCAGCTACCGAAGTCTTCAAAAAAGCTAAGTACCCCATTGGGGACTCTTTCTTGCCTCAGCCGATGTCAGATCAAACGGTTAAAGTTAATAATTGTTTAAAATGTGGGAAACAAATACCTCATAAGGATTTCCACTCTTACTGATTACCTTGCCTAGGCCCAGACCACAACGTCTCGGCCTGTACAGCCTGTGCTTCCTTCAATAGATGCACTCTTAGGCGTCGGGCAGAGTTTGCAGAGGAATATTTTGGCAAATTTACTGCTATAAAATGCCGTCGGAGCTTCCGACAGCTCATTTACCCAAAAAACGTAAGGAGAAGGACCGACACACGCGGTTCCGGCCGACTCCACGCCCAGGCCTACCGCTAGTGTCTCGGTCTCTGCTGAAACCGAATTTTTACCGATTCCGACCGACAAAACCGCACAGCCGGTACCTTCGGTACCGGAGGCTTCCACTGGGTCGGTCTTAGAATTACCCTTGAAACCGTGTTCGGAGATATCCGACACCATTTCTGTGGATAAAACTACCCCTGCACGTGGGGCAGCCAGGCCTCCTGTATCCATGTCCATTAAGGCTTTTACTCGTGCTAAAGCTGCTAAACAGCCAAAATCTCTCCCTCCCAAGGCTATTCCTCAGGGAATCCTCTACAGGTTCACAAATTTTAAGCTTAGCTGAGGACCTTATCTCCTTAATCAGGGGCTCTCAGCCACACCCAGACAGGGGCTCTCAACCTCCTCCAGGCAAAAGGCCCAGGGTTGAGCAGACAGATCCCCAGTCCTCTGATGAGGCCTCAGATGACTCTGCCCATTCAGATTACCAGGAGGAGGCCTTTCCGGCCTACGAGGATTCTGATGCAGAGGAATCTATTCCCTCGGCCTCTCCCCCTGAAGAGTTGTCCTTTGGGGAGACCCTTCACTCCATGAGAGAGCATTTTAAATGGCAAGGCCAGGAATTCTCTGTTTCCAGGAAGAGGTTAAGAACTTTTTTGCATTTGCCTCCGCATAGACCTTTGGCTATTCCTCCTGTTTTAAATGTCATAAAGGATGTGTACTCCGAGTCTAGCATTTCCCCAGACTCCCTCCCTTCAGCTCCTGTCAAACCCGACAGGTACTACAGGGTCCCGGACACGCATCTATTCCTTTACAAGGGCCACTCAGCTGACCCAGAAACTATTTCCCAGGGGCCTAAAGGGGTTGCAACCTCCACTACTAAGAACCCACTTTCTTCTGAAAGGGAATCCAGGGCCTTAGAGAGATGGGGTAAAAAAGTGTACACTTCTTCCACTCTTTCTATGAGAGCATTGAATTGTCAATTCCATATGATACAGTATCAAGAATATCTGTTAGATGAATTGCATAAAAAACTAACCTCACTTGAAACCCTAGATCGCAAGGCACTTCAGGATCTGGTGCATAACTCCCAGCAGGTTAGCAACCATTTTTTACAGTGTGGTTATGATGCATTGGAAGCTTCATGTAGGTCAGCAATGACAGGTGCAGTCATACGCAGACATGCTTGGCTGAAGGAACAAACACTGCCAGATCATGTTAAAGCAAAGCTTCTGGATGCACCCCTGGAAAAACAAAAGTTATTTGGTTCCACGGCTCAAGAGGTATTAAAGAAATTTGAGGAAAAGGCTAAGTCAGTACAGACAGTCAAAGATTTTCTCCAGGTCCAACCACCAAGATTCAGCAGGAATTGGCCTTCTAAGAATTGGTCCTTTCCAGACGCAGACAGAGGTCAAAGAGGCAAAAATAGGCGTGCCAGAGGTAGAGGGCAAGCTGGAGGTTCCTACAGAGGACGTCAATGGCAGCCTCCTAACCAAAGAGGTAGTGCAGGACCTACTCCTGCTGCACAAGGACAAACTCAATGACTTGACTCTGACCCCGCCGACCAGGGCTCAATTGGAAGCGCCTTTGGGCGGAAAGCTATCTTTATTCTCAGAAAATTGGCACATTATTACAAGGGACAAATGGATACTGCAAATAATAGACAAAGGATACAGATTCCATTTTCATACATTACCAAAAAGACAAGGCATGCCAAATCTGCCACCAAATCAAAGGACAGAGGCTTTCAAGCAAATTTCCAACCTGCTGCAAATGAAAGCAATAGAAAAGGTTCCTCTCATAGAACAAGGCCAAGGATTTTATTCCAGACTATTTCTTGTCCCAAGAAAAGAAAAGCAATGGAGGCCTATTCTGGACTTGTCCGCACTAAATACTTACCTCATTGTGCCAAAATTCAAAATGCTGACCTTACAGCAACTCCTTCCCATGCTGGGCAAGGGGTCCTGGCTGGAAACTCTAGACCTCAAGGAGGCATTCCTGCATGTCCCTATCAGACAAAGTTGCAGAAGACACCTCAGATTTCTTGCAGGTTCAGAGCATTATCAGTTCTCAGCATTGCCCTTTGGCTTATCTACTGCACCCAGAGTATTCACGAAATGCCTGGCATCAGTAATTGCACATTGCAGACTTCAGGGGATTCAAATATACCCATACCTGGACGACTGCCTTATACAAGTGGACAGCCGACAAGCATTGGTAAAACACTTTAATTATGCCATCCGCCTACTTCAGGCTTTGGGATACACAGTCAACATTCAGAAATCAAGACTTGTTCCATCCCAAAGAATAATTTTTCTGGGTGCAAAACTAGATACAACCACCCAAATGGCTTTTCTCACAGAAGAAAAACAAGAACAACTACCGGATTATTTCAGAAACCTGACAAAACAAACCCAACTGACTACAAGGAAAATCCTGCAGGCCCTGGGTTTCATGGCATCTTGCATTCTTCTGATTCCACAAGCAAGGCTGCATATGAGGAAACTACAATGGTACCTAAGGAGTCTATGGTCTTAACACAGTCACAACCTAGAAGCTTTGATCCCCCTCATTCCATGCCTTCAAAAGGAATTTCTGTGGTGGGCTCAAGCAAGCCAGTCAAACATGGGTCTGCCTTTCAGCAAACCAAATATCAGCCAAACCATTACAACGGACGCCTCAGACCATGGATGGGGAGCGCACATGGAGGGCAGATGCATTCAAGGACAATGGACACAAACAGAATTTCGCCTGCACATAAACCAAAAGGAAATGCTGGCAGTGATACATTCAATCGAGGCCTTCAAGCACTTCCTGCATCAAGGCCACCTGCTAATAAAGACAGACAATACCACAGTTATGTGGTACATAAACAAGCAAGGAGGTACCCATTCTTACCCTCTTTGCAGGCTGGCAATGAATCTTTGGGAACTTTCCCTACAACTCAGTATAGAGCTGCAATCCCAGTTTGTACCAGGAAAATACAATGTACTGGCGGACAGCCTAAGCAGAAACATCATGGATCCACACGAATGGATGCTGCACTCAGACACCTTTTTTCAAATAACACAATCATGGGGAAGGCCGGACATAGATCCTTTTGCCTCCCACCACAACCATCAACTGAAGAAGTTCTGCACAAGGACATACCACCCACAAGCATGGAAAGTGGACGCTCTCTCTTTCAGCTTGAATACTCTAACAGTATATGCATTTCCACCTCTTCCGTTAATGACCAAGGTCTTGCTGAAGATCAGGACAGAACAACCAAAAGTGATTCTGATAGCTCCGGACTGGCCAAGACAACACTGGTACCCACTGTTAAGGAGCTTATCATGCACGAAACCGTGGCCTCTACCACAATGGCCACTTCTTCTGACACAGCACAATTACAAAACTCTGCACTCCAGCCTAAAAACCTTGCAGCTGACAGCCTGGAAAATACCTTGACTCCTCGCCTGGATAAACTATCCAAAAGGGTAAAGGATATCATCAAGGAAGCTCGGCGGCCTTCCACAAGAAAGGCATATTCAGCAAAATGGAAAAGATTTCGCACTTGGAACTCCACAAAGGGCCAAGATCCGACAGCAATGAGCATTCCACATATCCTGGAATACTTGGCAGAAATGCTCCATAATGGCCTTTCTTACTCTTCCATAAAAATTCATGCTTCAGCAATTTCAGCAGAGTACAACACTGATCCACCTGTATTTTCTCATCTGCTGCTAAAGCAGTTTCTAAGAGGGATAAAAAACATCAACACTCCAAGGAAACCACCAGTGCCTACATGGGACCTTAACTTCATGTTGGAAAAATTAACTCTACCTCCCTTTGAACCAGCAGCATCTGCAGAACTACAGTTCCTGTCTTGGAAGACTGCTTTCCTTCTGGCCATAACCTCAGCAAGAAGAGTATCTGAGTTACAGGCCCTCATGGCAGTACAGCCATTTCTTACTTTTCATCAGGACAGAGTCTCATTGAGAACCAATCCTTCATTCATGCCAAAGGTGGTATCCAGGGTCTCACTGAACCAAGCTATTCACCTGCCTACCTTCTTTCCAAATCCACAAAATAAAGGAGAGAAACTTCTGCATACCCTGGACATTCACAGACAGTTGCGCTACTACTTGGACAGAACTAAGACTTACAGGAAAACTGACCAGCTTTTTGTAGCATATGCTGCTGGTGTACAAGGAAAAGCAATTTCCAAACAGACAATTTCAAAATGGATAGGGAATTGCATTCGACCCTGTTACTCTTTTCATGGCAAAACTGTGCCAGCCAACATTAGACCTCATTCCACCAGAGCCACAGCCACCTCCACAGCCTTCTTAAGAGGGGTGGCTACAAAGGACATCTTAGAAGCTGCTACATGGAGCTCCATGCATACATTTTCCAAGCATTACAGCTTACCTTTATATTCCATATCCAGAGCAGGCTTTGCTACTGCAGTCCTGCAGGGCATTTTAGCTACACAATCCTTTTCTTAGGTCCTACCACCCCCAGCTTGGCTATGGTATTCTACCCATATGTAAGGACTGCAGATGCATCCTTGAAGGACATAGTACAGTTTTGTACCTACCATAAATGTAGATGTCCGATAGGTATGCATCTGCAGTCAGGATTTCCTTCCCTCTTACCCCTCTGTGGTATTCCTTGAGTATTTATCCCTCTTTCTAGCTAGCTGGGGTTGTATGTTATGGTGTATTTGTTTTATATTACTGTGCATGTTTGGAATTTTTAGCATCTCTCCAAATTTAGCCTTCATTAGAGGGCACCTGGCATCTGGGGCAAGAAAAACTGAGGAAGATGGCGTCGGCTGACGCTTTTATACCCCAGGCGCTCTGACGTCGGGGAAAAGGGCGACATCAGCCGACGCCGGACCCAGACTTTGGAATCCGGCCGACCGAAGGGCTGCCTGAGGCAGGACAACCCATATGTAAGGACTGCAGATGCATACCTATCGGACATCTACATTTATGGTAGGTACAAAACTGTACTTTTCACACTCTGTTTCCCAGTAAAAAGTTATATAGTTATATTCTGTTCAAAAAAAAAAGTTTTCCTTATATTTTTTAACTTTCAGGTTCTGCTGTAGTTGAATATTTAACCTTCTGGTTAAACTTAGTGTGTTGAAAAAACCCTTTTTTCTTCCTCTTTAGAGTTTACTGCCTATCTCCTGCTGTAATGTCTGAAAAGCCCTTGCCAGAGAAGCCTACAGGTTTTAAGAAGTGCACTTCTTGTGGGCATAAGATAACTAACTCTGATGCCCACAACTAGTGCGTATACTGTTTAGGAGCAGCCCACCTGGATACCACATTCACTGTTTATGCTACCTTTAATCCTAGGGCCCTCTCCAACTGCAGAAACAAGCTGATCCTGAAAGGATTACTTTCAGCTGGGGCATCACACCCCTTTAAAACCAGCTTCAGTAATCACAGAACCGTGAAAGAGAAACCATCCAAAAACCACAAAGACTTTCATGGAGATGTATGAAAAGCTTCAGAGGGTCTATGATCCAACTCTCTGACCCATAAAGCACATATGATGGAATTTGCACTAAAACCTGTCTCCGGTTTTACCCTCCAAGTTATTTCAAATGCTGACCAAGTACTCTAGGCTAACATCTACTACTTTATCTAGGTCTTCAAGGAGCTTTTTTTGTGGTTGACATGGACAGGATGATGTGGAGATTCCTTAGGGCTCAGATCTAGATGGGAGTCCTGCCAGCTCCATCCCCTCCCGGAGCCATGTGCACACCTGCCCAACCAATACTGTCTCCTTCTCCGATTTTGACAGGCGGCTTCATAGCCCCAGGATCTTAGACCTCTGAGAGGTTTGTCATCTGATCCGAGGAAGCCCTGCTCTGATGTGTTCAGATCAGGGTGAGTCTCTGATCCAAGAGGTTGGCGCTGGGTGCGAGGTATTGGGTTTGGGTCCTTCTATGTTAGATCCTTCCCTTCCACTCTGTGCCTTGACCCTGGACAGCTCAGGTCAGATTCTCTGTGGAGTGCTCATATCTGGGGTTTGCCCCAACCTTCCTTAGCTGCTTCGTCTCCGAGGAAGCGGGGAGAGGTTTCCCCAGGTCCCTCAGCTTTTTGTGTTGTTGAAAGGGCTTTCTCTCTGCATAGAAAGCTGTCCTCTTTAGTCTCTGATCCTGTCTCTCGCCTCTCATCAGGTCTGAGATCTAAGCCCATCATTACTGCTCTTCAGGGTCAGCTAGCTCAGGGAAGCTTCTACACATGTTCCTCAGAGGAATTCCCCCTTTTTTGGATACCTCTGCCAAGCACACTGTGGAAGATGTACCTCTGAAGAGAACGTGCAAGAGGAGGCACATAGACTCCCCTATGGAGTGTCTCACGGAGGACACAAATTGTGGTGAGGGTGAAGGATCCCTCTGATCGCCACCTGTCAGCTTCACTTTTGGAGAAATCCTGGAAATCCTCAAGCAGAAAGGTGGCTGGTCCTCCCAAAATCCTTCTCCTGAGGAATCTGTGGTTCTGGTGGCTTTTGGGGCTGACTTCTGTACATCTTGGGTGACCTCCCGGTGGATGAACTTATTGACCTTGATTCCAGACGGGCTTGGAAGGTATTGTACACTGTCAAGCCCATCACCAAGCTGCCATTTAAATTCTTAGTTCTCCCAGTAGACAGGCCTCACTGGAACAAGGGAATTCCAGTTGATACCATAGTTGTGCTGGTAGCCACTGAGGAGGAGCTAGCATAACAAAGCTCCTCTGTCCATCCACCGAACTGGGAGTCCAGAGCGATGTACAGGTTTGGAAAGTGCAGATATGCCTCAGCCACCTTCACACTGAGGTCGTTAAATTACCTGGCACATTTTACTCGCTTACTGAGAGATTTTAAGGAGCTTTCAAACTCGCTCCAAGTCCATATCTACAGAAGACTTCAAGAAGGTTTCTCCTCAACTGGCTACTCTCTCATCCATTGCCATTTCATTGCCGAGGCTAATTTCCCATACAGCAGAGGGTACCTCACGAGCAGCCGGTTCAGTCATAGTCATTAGGAGACATGCCTGGATGCGACTATGTGACTTCGCTGAACCCTTCAAGATGTCTTTTGGTAATGTCCCTTTGATGTCTCCTCCTTGTTTTGCCATCCATAAAAGATGCACTTACCCACAGAGAGCATGAGGGAAAGCCCTTGTCTGCCATTGGATTCAAGTTCTCTGCCCCTCACCATACATTTTCCAGGAACCAGTGAGATGGTAAGAAACTGTAGTTCCGGAAGTCTCGGGGGACCTTTCAGGACTTGCAGGGGGGATATTTCTTCCAGAGGCAGAGGAGGAGGTTTTAATGACAGATATCAAGGCAGAGGGGGTCCGCAAAACCAGGGCTTCAAAGATTCTTTCTCGGAAAGGCCCTATCAGCACTCCTGAAGCATTGCCCATCTGTCTTTCTACTTCTGGAGGCAGTCAGGAGTTACTTTCCTTACATCTAGAAACATGAACAAATATCACAAAAAAATGCATGGGTGCTAAGAATCTTATCCAGAGGCTATTTCGTTTTTCCCTTCCACCTCCTATCCAAAGAAAGAAACTCCCTGACATTGCACCCAGTCAGAGGTTGTGTAAAGCTCAAGGAATTCTAAAGTTTCTACAAAAAGAGTCATCCAGGAGGTCCCACCCGAACAGATAGTATTCAGCACTTACTCCTACTTCTTTTTAATGCCAAAGAAAACAGGGGACCCGAGACCAATTTTGGATCTAAGCAATCTGACTCAGTATATAAGGTCAAAGTTCCAAATGGTTATGGTTCAGTCTATCCTGTCTATACTGCACAAGGATGATTGGATGTGCTCAATAGATCTCCAGGATGCATGCTATCATATCAAAATAGGTGCTCCAGGAGACACCTGCACTTTTGGCTGGGAGCGAATCGCTGCCAGTTCAGAGCACTGCCCTTGGGACTCACCCCAAGGTGTTCACCAAATGCATGGCAGTCGTGGCAGCTCATTTGAGACTCAAAGGATTCCAGGTGTTTCCCTATCTTGACGATTGGCTACTTACTGTCTCAAACTGGCATCAGCTTGTACAAGCCAGGGATCACTTCCTTCAGTTCTCCACCTTCCTAAGCATTACAGTCAACCTTGCCAAATTGAGGCCGACTCCTCTGCCGACTCTGGAATTTATAGGAACCCAACTGGTTACTGCAACTCAAGTGGTCATTACCTCTTCATCACATCATGTCATTGAGAAATCAAGTTTCGGACATACTGTCTCTTCTGTCTCCTCCAGCAAAACTAGTGTTACAAGCTCTTAGGTCAATGTCAGCTGCCATTCTTCTAGTTCCTCTGGCAAGATTCTTTATGCGAATCCTTCAATGGACATTGGCGGTTCATTGGTCCATTCTTTATCAGCCTCTATCATTTCCAATAAAACTCACTGCAGTTTGCAAACATCATGTTTGCTGGTGGATCAAGTCAGATGACATCTTTCTGGGGAAATTGTTCTCTCTTCCTCCCCCAACAGCTGGGGTAGGGTGGCATTTCATGGGGAAGATGGTCCAAAGCATGTGGTCTCCCTCAGAGACCAAGTTGCACATTAACATCTTAGAGATGAGAGCAGTCCTCCTAACTCTGCAAGCCTTTCTGGACTTTCTTCCTCCAGGAACTACTGCAATCCATATAGACAACAGGTCAGTAATCTGGTACATCAACAAACAAGGAGGAACCCATTCCTACCCATTGTGCAGAGTGGCCATGAGAGTCTGAGAATGGGTGATCTCTTTAGACTGCTTTCTTGTTGCAACGGACATACCAGGGAAAAACTTCTAGCTAGTCGACAGACTCCGCAGGTCCATTTTGATTCCTCACGAGTTACTGTTCAGTCAAACAGTAGCAAATCTGATCTTCAACCTCTGGAGCCAGCCTTGCTGTAACCCATTTGCCTTTCCCCTCCACAGCAAGTGCAGCAAATACTTTGCTTTGATCCCCCCTCTGGGGGTAGTCACCGAAGGATGCTCTGATTCATGATTGGTCCCCCAGTCTCCTCTGTGCTTAATCCACTCTTCCTCTGATCCTGAAGTTTCTATAGCCGAAGAGCTCAGTCATCCTCATTGCCCCCTCCTGGCCTCTACAGGTATGGTTCCCCTTTTTCTGGTCTCACTTGAAATATTCTCCATGGATGCTGGAGCCCACTTAGGATCTCTTGTCTCATCCATCAAAAATTCAACATCCTAATCTCCACCTCCTAAAACTGGACTGCATGGTTTCTCCACTTCAGTGAAACTAAGACAGTCGAGGCTTGCTTCCTCAGTTCGTGACATTATCTTGGCCCACCCAGGCGGCCTCCACCAAGAAACTCTACAGAAGCAAATGGAAAAGATTCTCCATGTGGGCTTCCAAGCAGAATATCGATCCCTTTTCAGCACCAACTTCGACCGTTCTTCTTTTTCTCACTACTCCTTTTTTAAAAGGAAGGGGCTAGTTTTTCAACTATTAAACGTCTGTTTGCACCCATATCCAACTTCCATACTGGAAACGATTCTTTCTGTTTGATATTTTCCAGATTATGTAAAGCATTCATGAAGGGATTTGACGATGGTCCTTCAAGAAACTCTTTGAACCAGCAGACAAGTATGACATGAAGTTTCTTTTTTGGAAAACAATCTTTCTAGTAGCTATTACCTCAGCAAAAATAATTTCTGAACTCCAGGCGTTATCAGCTAGGTTCCCTTACACTATTTTCCATAAGAATAGAATGACTATACAAACTAACCCTTCCTTTTTGCCATAAGTGGCCATGGAGACTAACATTAACCAGTCCATAAAATTGCCAGTTTTCTTTCCATTTTTTTTTCCAATAAGGTTGAATATATGCTGCACCTTCTTGATGTCCACAGGCAACTTCATTTTTATCATCACAGGGCAAAACAGTACAGGAAGTCTGATCAGCTGTTTTTCTTTTTCTCTAACTGCTTGGGTTAGGCAGTATCTAAAATTACTCTGGCCAAATGAATTACTGATTGTATCTTGCTGATTTATCCTCAAAAGGGTTTGGAATTGCTTCGTCCACCCAGACTGCATTCCGCTAGGTCTATGGCTACTTCACCTGCCTTTTCTTCAAGAACTTCTACTGACGACATCTGCAGTGCAGCCACTTGGTCAAGGTCTCATAACTTTGTTACACATTACAAATTAGACATTGTCTCCAGAAACAGAGCTTCTTTTGGTTTGACAGTGCTCCATCATGTTCTTCCTTGAAGGCCACCTGAGCATTATATAGCTGGGGAATCTTGCCCATTAATGAAGAATGAAAAGGACAATATCAGATTTAAAATTATGTACTTACTGTAACTTGGCATAGTACTGCGGTGGTGGTGCTGCGGTAGCATTGTTGCCTCACAGTTAGATGTTGCCCGTTCAGTTCTCAGAGCGTCTTCTGTGTGGCGACATGTGTGAACGGGCGTTCCTTCGTTGAAGGTTGTGCGTTAGGCCCGGCAAGTCAGCACATAAAACTCTACTGCCAATCATTAGCAGACCGGAGTTCCGCTGTGGCGACCCCTAACCGGGAAAAGCCGAAAGACACAAACAAACTTACTGTAACTTGGCATCTATGTTGTCCATTTTCTTCCTTCCTCCCTCATCTTCCCTCCCAACTTTCCCCCGGACCAGTCACTCCTAGAAGGATTCATAGATGTTATAATGAACCATCATGTTCCTGGTTTGAGCCTCCTCTAGCTCTTGCATTTGTCTGTCCGTATGACTCAGTAGGCAGTAAGGCAGCAAACCCTATCTGAGTAGTTGGGATGGGATAGAGCATTATGGATAGAGGAAGGAGCTTGAGGCTTGGATCTAAAGTCTTGTAAATGCAGCAGAGTTGGATCCGAGGATTGGATCATAGACCCATTCGTGAGGAAGAATGAAATTGGACAACACAGATGTCAAGCTATGGTAAGTACATAACTTATTTATAGCAGGTGCTCCGTTTACTCTGTTCCATCAGAGTGAATGTTTTAGAAACCTCATGTGAGCATTATATTATAATGGATTTTAAAGTACTTAATGAAGAAGGATTTGCTAGCATTCTGAATAATCATTTTGGCTGTTCTTTCCTCCAGTATTATTATTTTTTTTAATTTCTTCCTTCTCACACAGTTCAAGGAGCTCAGCCCCTTATGAAGATGTCACTCCTTACCTCAAGCCACCTTCTCCTCTTTCTTTCCACATTGTACTATTTACTGCCCGCACAGCACAAAATTCACAGCTCCAGTTTGTTTCCTTAGTCTCCTCTCCTGATACTAGGCTATAGTTTCTTTGTTTATTAGGTTTATAGGCAAGTACTAGGCTATCTGCCCAAGGGCATTTATAAGCCTAGCCAGAATGTGTTGGCTTTCGCCACCCCCTTAGATTAATTCCCTGTGCCTCTATCCATCACAGCCATCAGTTCCCTGCGCCACTGTCCAGAGCCAGTGCAGTGATCCCCGGGGTAAATTTTCTGTTTCCCATCCACCTGTCAAGGTTTCTCTTGAAGAGTGTTAGTGAGGGGCTCTGCCTGATGTATATTGGAATCCTGTTCCAAAGCATGGGGATTCTCTGGGATAGGAATCTATCCCTCCAGCATATCCTATTTATCGTTATGGTGAGGTTTATAACTCTAGAGCGTGTGGCTCTCTGGGATTTGTTTTTTTTAGGTGGAGCATGTCCTTCAATTCTGGGTTGGACATGGTCTTGTATGTCAGGCAGAGATCACCTCTGAGTAAGCGGTATGCAACCGAGTACAGCTGGAGTTTCTTGAGTCGGGCTGCATAGGGCATCTGTTTGAGGCCAGTAATCCTCTTGGTGAGGTACTTTTGTGACCTTTCCAGCTGTTGCAGGTGTCTTGTAAGGTACATCCCAAATGGGGCGTTGTATTCTATGATGGTTCTAATGAGTGATGAGTAGAGAGGCACAATAACTTTTTGTTCTAGATGCAAACCCTTTTGTGATTAGCTGGGCCACATAGAAGGATTTCCTAACCACCTTGGCAATATGATTATCAAAGGAGAGATTACTATCTACTTGGTTCCCCAGATCCCTTATTACATTTTCTGTATTTAGGGGACTACCACCTATGTGGTAGTTCGCGGGTATTTTGTTTTTTTTCCAAAGGGGATGACTATGCACTTTTTGGCATTTAGCTTGAGGCCATGATTTTGACACCAGGTATCCGTCTCAGTGAGACCCATCTGAAGGGTGTCTGTATCAGCCGGAGAATCAATTATGGCCCCTAATTTGCAGTCGTCTGCGAACTTGGTCAGCCACAGTCCTCTTATGCTTGCCTGTACCTCTGAGAAGTATATACCGAACAGGAGGGGTCCTAGGACTGAGCCCTGGGGGGCACCACTTGTAACCGGTTTAGAGTCGGACTTGGAGCCTGCAACTCTCACCATGTGGGTTCTATCCATGAGCCAGTTGGCAACCCATCTCGTGAAGTACGGGTTTATGTTCAAGCTGGTGAGCTTGTCTATAATACCAGAATGGGGAATGGTGTCAGAAGCCTTTGTGAGGTCTAGGTAGGCTGAGTGGACCTCCTTTCCCTCGTCTAATGCCTTGGTAACAGTCTCAAAGAAGTCCACCAGGTCTAGGAGGCATGATCTGCCCTTAACAAAACCAAACTGGGTAGGGTCCAAGGTTTGGAGGTTCCCAATGTCTCTGTTAATGAGTTCCATTATGATGCATTCCATAGCCTTGCAGACCAGGCTAGTCAGGCTTATAGGGCGATAGTTCCCGGGGTCCGTTGTGGCTCCACCTTTGTGGAGCAGGATAACTGTTGCTGTGCGCCACTCTATGGGCATGTAGCCTGTAGAGAGGCTGAGTTTGAACAATGTGTTTAGGTGAGGGGTTAGTTCATTTTGGAGCTCTTGTAAGACACAGCCTGGGATCCCGTCTAGTCCCATTGAAGCTGTGTTTTTGGCTTTGGCTAGGGCTGTTTTAACCTGTGCATCAGTGATTGACAGGGCCCTACATTGTTCTGGTATGCTTATAGGCCCATTAGGGGGTGAGAGGGAGGTGAAGTTTGCACTAAACCTGTCTGCCAGAATGTTTGCAATATCAGTCGGTTCAGTGTATTTTGTGCCATTCTGCACTAACTCAGAGCAGATCTGAGAGTTTCCACTTAGGTTCTTGACATAGCTAAAGAACACTTTGTGGCTATCTTTGGAGTCATTGGCAATTTTTCTTTTGAAACTAACCTTGAATGATTTAATGAGGGATCGTAGTTTCTTGCTGATACTGATCAGGGATGTCTTTCCTTCTTGGGAATTTACTCTTTTCTGTACTAGTTTCCTCCTTCTGTTGTATAGCTTGTTTATGGCAGGGGTCCACCAGACTGTTTTTTTTTCTTGGAGGAATGAGTCTTGGTTTTACTTGGGATAGCGCGATCCATGCATTCCTGCAGGTGCTCAGAGTGCCTTTGTAAAGGTTTCAGCAGCTTGGACAGCATTGTCCTTTAGCATGGGGGCTGTGAACCTTTCCACCTCGGTCTTAAGTAACGTGAAGTCTGCTTTTGAAAAGTTTTTCATGGTGGTTTCCTTGATTGAGGGTGGGGGCGGAATGTGGATATCCAGAGTGATTAGTCTATGGTCTGATCTAACCAGCGAGGAGTTGACCTCCGGTGTGGAACACCGGTTGCCCATGTTGGTGATGACAAGGTCCAGTATGTTGTTCCCTCTGGTGGGGGTGTTGACCAGTTGTTCGAGTTTATAAATTCTAGGAAGCATTGGGCAAGGGAGTTAGTACTTGAGTAGTTCTCCCAGTTTATGTTTGGGTAATTGAAATCGCCCAGTATTAAGGTGTTTGGTAGGATCTTCATATTTCCCAGTGTCTCCAGAAATGCGGAATGGGTGTCCCGGGCCATGGTGGGTGATCTGTAGCAAGCTACAATTTGGATTGCAGTTTTGCCCATTGTTAGTTGCACATGGATGATCTCTGATGCATTGTGCTGTGCCACTAACTTGGAGGTGTGGGTATCCTTGATGAATATGGATACACCCCGCCGTTTGTGTTTCGGTCCTGGTTCTGTGGCCGAAAGGTATGGTATGAGTTATAGCCTAGTAGTGCTGGGGTGCTCTCAGGAGCCTTAAACCAGGTTTCTGTTACTGCACAGATGTCAATGTTTACCATACTGAAGAGTGCCTCGAGGGCGTGCATTTTGAGGTTTAGACTTCTGGAGCTGAGTAGCATTACCCTCAGTTTTTAGTTACTTGTGCTATTTATGGTGATGGGTTTGTCTTTTGAGCCTTGCCTAAAAAAGGCACTATGGGGGCGGCAAGAGCCTTGGCCAGTATTCGAAAGCCTAAGGGTGACAGGTGCAAGCCATGTCTTGCGAAGCAACATGGCTTGTCAAGCACGTCATCCCACGCAGACAGATACTGGATCCCCTTTGAATGACACCAGAAACTTAGCCAGTTGTTGAAATTGATCATTTTTTCTTTATCCTGTGGCATCATTCTTGGTGAGGACAGGATGCTACTCAGTGTCAGGGTCATACTGGCCTGGGCTACATGATCAGAGAGCTCTTCCATGTCTCTCTTCATATAGTCCAGGGAGGTATGTCTCAGGTCATTTACACCAACATGGACAATGACAGAGTTGTATTTGTACTTGTTCTGGAGTAATGTGAGTGCTTGTGTTATGTGGCGGATCCTGGCACCTAACAGGCAGTTAACTGTAACCTTCTCCTTGTCCAGCCTAGTTAGTGGGACATCAGTATGCCTGACTATAGAGTCACCTATTACTAGTGTGTTGGGTATGTTATTTTGCATTAAGGGTTGTGATTGCGTGGCACACTGATTATGTCAAGCATGTGTTTCATGGTTGGTGATGGGGTGTGGTGGTTGCTTGGATGTCTGCTTTGGAGGTCTCTGCTGTTTTTGCAGATTTTTATTTAGAGCCTCCGAGTATGTTTTCATGTATTCATGTGTGTTATTTACCAGTGTTGGTTTATTAGGGCTATGTGAGACTGGTGGTGTGTTGCAAGTATTACCCTTCTCTCTTGACTGTCAATTCCAGTCTTGGGTTGAGAGTGCTTTGCCTTCAGTTTGGCTATATAATTGCATCTCTCGCATATATTAGTGTTTGGTGGTAGGAGGAGAGTTGTCTGTGTGCATGAGGCAGTTGTAACATTGCCTCAAAATGCCCGGATTCACCAGTTGGACTGGAGAGTACACAGGAAACGGCCCTTTGGACATGCCTGAATAGGTAAAGTAAGCTGTTTTTCTGATTGGCTGGTGGGGACGAATAGAGAGTGTTGTCCTTCTGGACAGTATAGGGGGGGTCTAATGCTAGGGTTAATTAGTGCTTGCTATGAGTTTTAAGCAAGTGCTTGACTGTGAAATGAATGGTTTGAGTGCTAAAGTTGAAGGTTTGTCTAGTTCCAAGGGAAAAATTGAACAGTAGACTTCGTGGAGCCGAGAATAGTTTAACTCTAGCTAAATGGTGCTGCTCTTTGCACAAAACCGCACAAATGCGGTTTTTATAGCAGGGAAGTGAAAGCGAGAGAAATTAGCCCACAATGGCTGATAAACTACTAACTTCTGGGCTGAAACCACTCGTCCAGGGACAGATAGGCTGCTCAAAGCTCCCCTCTCTCACAGGTGAACAGAGAAACTTCCTTCTATCCAAGTAAGATATGGGCAACACAGAAACTTGTAACTCAGCCCTGGATTCAGCAATAACCTGAAAACTGGACTATACGAGTTCAGAAAGGCGGGCAACAAGTATATATATTTTTTTCAGAAAATAGAGTAGATACAATCAAAACAACACTTTAAATGCACAGAAAAGGCTATCGCACTTTAGTGTGTAGCCTACAACAGTTAAACAGATTATTTAAACACAAAAATTACTTAATTCAAGTGCAGGCAGCAAATAAGTGCAATATGTAGCAATAACAAACTTTTTAAATCACAGATTCACTAAAAAAAACTGGCGTTTTAGGTGGAATTAGTTAAGACAGGAAGCAAAGTGATACTTGATCACTCCAAAGTCACTATTTTGTCTCTCTGCTGCTGTAGACTCTGCAGAACACCTGGAAGGCACTTGCTGAGCAGAATACAAACGTAACAACTGCGCAAATGAGGTCTTTATAGCAGGGAAGTGAAAGAGAGAGAAATTAGCCCAAAATGGCCAATAAACTACTAACGTCTGGGCTGAAACCACTCCTCCAGGGACAGATAGGCTGCTCAAAGCTCCCCTCTCTCACAGGTGAACAGAGAAACTTTCTTCTATCCAAGTAAGGTATGGGCAACACAGAAACTTGTAGCACAGCCCTGGATTCAGCAATAACCTGAAAACTGGACTACACTAGTTCAGAAAGGCGGGAAACAAGTATTTTTATTTTTTTCAGAAAATAGAGCAGATACAATCAAAATTAGCCCAAAATGGCCTATAAACTACCAACTTCTGGGCTGAAACCACTCCGCCAGGGACAGATAGCCTGCTCAATGCTCCCCTCTCTCACTGGTGAACAGAGAAACGTCCTTCTATCCAAGTAAGGTATGGCAACACAGAAACTTGTAACACAGCTCTGGATTCAGCAATAACCTGAAAACGGAACTATACTAGTTCTGAAAGGCAAGAAACAAGCATATATATATTTTTTTCCAGAAAATAAAGCAGATACAATTAAAACAACACTTTACCCAATTAACCAGTCAAAAAGCTTAAAACTGAGCCCTGTTCCAGCAGTCTTCAATCAGACAAGTTCTAACTGCACAGTCCTACCACTAGGGTACAGAGAAACCTTCTCCAAAAAAGACGTCCTGGATCAGTGCACAAGTTATACAAAGCTAGATCCTGGCGGTCTGAATCTAGTCTGTGCTACAGCAAACAAGGTGTACCAATTTCATAAAGAAACAGTTCAAGTAAGCATGCGCAATAAGCCTTTAACCAGAAATTCTCAGCTCAGAAGGGCAGAATCTAGCCTCTCCTCCCAAAAGAGTGCAGACCACAAACCTTCTTAATGTAAAATAACTGGCCTGAAGCCCAAGTGCTTTACCCAGAACTAATACACTTTTAGAATAACAGACAATGAGCCTTCAATCAGCAGTTCCCAACTTAGAAGGATGTATGCTACCTGTCCTGCCACAACAGTGCTGACCACAAACCTTCTTAATGTAAAACAACTGGTTTGAAGCCCAAGTGCTTAAACCAAGGGGCTTAGAAAAGGAGTTACAATTTAATCAGACTACTAACAAGCAGTAGTAAAGGCAGCAGAATAAATTCAATTGAGTACTTTTAAGAAGAGGCAAAAGCAAAATAAGGTAATAAAGTAGGAAGAAACACAAATACAGTAAGGCAAATGAAGTGCAAAATTTTTTTTTTTTTTTGTTTTGAGACAGAGGAAACAGAGCAGATTAAGATACTATGGGGGAATGTCCTTCCCTAGTGCTCTCTCTGTACACCGCAGAGGAGATGGGACTGGTAGGAGTATCCGAAATCAAAATATGATCTCACTGTACACAGTTGAGTGAGCAAATGAGATGGGTCCAGGAGGAGTGTGCAAAAAGAGATTTACAGCAGGGGCGGGCAATTCCAAAGCCACCAAGATTAACACCACAACAGGAAACAGGGAGGGGGTGGTGAACTAACTGCAGAGAGACAGAGACGCAATATTTACTGAATCAAAGATGCACAATATTTACTGACTCAAATCTTAAATAAGTGCAGAGAAAAATATACTTGCATCAGCTTGTGTCCAGTTGATATATGCAGACAAGTTTCAGTAGCCAGCAACTCGATTTAAAATGATTACTAGAAATGTAACCAACACATATTTTAATTCTAGCAGAAACCCCCAAGCTAACTAACACTAACAAAGGAATTTTAAAGCAGTCTAACAACTTTCAGTGAGCCCAGATGGCTGCACTTTTTCACACTTCAGGCAACTTAACTGCAGAGAGACAGAGACGCAATATTTACTGAATCAGAGACAGACAATATTTACTGACTCAAATCTTGAATAAGTGCAGAGAAAAATATACTTAAATCAGCTTGTGTCCAGTTGATATATGCAGACAAGTCTTAGTAGCCAGCAACTCGATCTTTGTCTCTACATGCACAGGAAATGCAGCCCTCAGCTGCACAGAATGAGTGCCAAAGTTACCTGAAGCAAAACCGTGTTTCTTGAAGATTTTGATATATCGAGGATGATGGATGCAAAAAAAGTTGTTAAGTTATCAACATGGCAGTGATGTGTTTTTGTTGACTAGTTTGAGAGGAGTTTACTGCATCTTCAGTCCAGCTGGTGAATCAGGGAATTTTGAGGCAATGTTACAACTGTCTCATGTACACGGACAACCATCTCCTCCTCCAAACAGGTTCAAATATATGTGAGAGATGCAACTATTTAGCCAAACTGGAGGCTGAGCTCTCTCATCTCAAAACTGGTGTAACCAGTCAGGAGGAGAAGGTAACCTCACACAACACAATTCCAGTATCACATAGTCCCACCACATCAGCGAACCAAACACATAAATACACAAAAACATACTCTGAGGCTCTAAATAAAAATCTACCTAAACAACAGAGACCTCCAAAGCAGACATCCATGCAAACGCTACCTCAAAACAAAACACACACAACACATAACCCACAAAGTCAGTGTGCCAAGCAGCGACAGCCCTTAAGGCTGAATAACACACCTGATACTCTTGTTATAGGTGACCCTATTGTCAGACACACTGAGGTCCCGCTCACCAGGCTGAATAAAGAGAAGGTCACAGTGAGCTGCCTGTCGGGTGCTAGGATCCGACACAACGCAAGCACTCAGGTCACTCCAAAGCAAATACAAATATGACTCAGTCATTGTACATGCTGGTGTGAATGACCTGAGACGTACCTCCCTGGACTACATGAAAAGAGACATAGAGGAGCACTCTGATCATGTAGCTCAGGCTGGTATGACCCTGACCTTGAGCAGCATCTTACCCTCACCTAGAATGATGCCACAGTACAAAGACAAAATGATCGATTTTAACAATTGGCTAAAATTTTGGTGTCATTCAAAGGGGATCCAGTGTCTGTCAGCCTGGGATGACATGCTCGACAAGCCACGTTGCTTTGCTAGGGACGGCTTGCACCTGTCACCACTGGGCTTTCGGATATTGGCAAAGGCTCTTGCCACCCCCATAGTGCCTTTTTCAGGCAAGGCTCAAAAGTCAAACCCACCCCCGTAGACAGCACAAGGAACAAGAAACTAAGGGTAATGCTGCTAAACGCCAGAAGTCTTAACCTCAAGATGCATGCACTCAAAGCTCTCCTCAGTATGGAGAACATCGATATCTGTGCAGTGACAGAAACCTGGTTCAAGGCTCCAGAGAGCACCCCAGCACTACTAGGCTATATCTCATATCATGCTTTTCCACCCCAAAACCCGGACCGAACCACAAAAGGAGGGGGAGTTTCCATATTTATCAAGGATATCCACACCTCCAGGTTAGTGGCATTGCACGAAGTATCGGCGACCATCCATGTGCAACTAACAGTGGGCAAGACTGCTTTTCAGTTTATAGCATCCTACAGACCACCCTCTCAAAGTCAGGAATCCCATTCGGCTTTCCTGAAAACATTGGAGAACATGAAGATCTCTCCGAACACCATTATATTGGGCGACTTCAACTACCCAAACATTGACTGGAAGCACTACTCAAGCACCAGCACCTTAGCCCAAAGATTCCTGGAAATTATAAACTCAAATGCTATAGAACAACTAGTCACCACTCCCACAAGAGGGGACAACATACTAGACCTAATCATTATCAACATGGGGACTCTATGCGCCACACCAGAGGTATATCCCTCATTGGTAAGATCAGACCATAAATTAATTTCACTGGATGTCCACATCCCGACCCCACCCCCAGCCCAGAAAACCACAGTGAAAAACTTCTCAAAAGCGAACTTCTCACTTCTCAAAACCGAAGTGAAATCCTTCAAGGCCCCAGGGCCAGTGGAAACTACAGCCCAAACTGCAGAATCCTATATAAATGCATTCTACGGACATCTCCAGGAATGCATGGATCGTGCTATCCCAAACAAAGCCAAGACCCAATCATCCAAAGGCAGGCATCCAGTCTGGTGGACCCCTGCCATAAATAAACTGTACAACAGAAGGAGGAAGCTACTACATGATAGAGCAAAATCCCTAATAGGGAAGGCATCTCTGATCAGTACTAGCAAAAAATTACGATCCCTCATAAAATCCTCCAAGGCCAGCTTCGAGAGAAAAATTGCACAGGACACCAAAGACAATCATAAGGCTTTTTTCAGTTATGTTAGAAACCTGGGATGCAACTCCCAGACATGTTCTGAGTTGATTCTAAATGACAAAAAATACACTGAACCCACAGACATTGCCAGTATCCTGGCAGACCGGTTCAGTGCAAACTTCTCCACCCCCCCAAAAGAGCAAGTATCTATCCCGGCAGAGGGCTGCCTCCCAAACATCTCAGATGCTCAGGTGAAGGCTGCCCTCTCCAAAGCAAAAAAACACTGCTTCCATGGGACCAGATGGCGTCCTAGGTTGCGTCCTACATGAACTCCAAGAGGAACTAATCCCTCAAATAAAACAGCTATACAATCTCAGCCTCACTACAGGATATGTGCCCACAGAATGGCGTACAGCAACAGTGGTCCCACTCCACAAAGGTGGAGCCTCTACGGACCCTGGAAACTATCGCCCCATAAGCCTGACCAGCTTCGTCTGCAAGGCTATGGAGAGGATCATCATGGAGCTCATAAACAAAGACATTGGGGACCTACAGACACTAGATCCTACCCAGTTCGGCTTTGTCAAGGGCAGATCCTGCCTTTTGAACCTGGTTGACTTCTTTGAAACAGTCACCAAAGCCATAGATGAAGGGAAGGTACTCCACACAGCCTATCTGGACCTTGCAAAGGCATTTGACACAATACCCCACTCGGGCATCATAGATAAGCTATCCAGCTTAAATATAAACCCCTATGTCACAAGATGGGTCGCAAACTGGCTCAAAGACAGAACCCACAGAGTGAGAGTTGCTGGAGCCATGTCAGACTCGAAACCGGTCACAAGTGGCGTCCCACAGGGTTCTGTCCTGGGACCACTCTTGTTCGGTATATACTTTTCCGAGGTACAGGCAAACATGGGAGGACTATGGCTCATCAAGTTCGCAGACGACTGCAAACTGGATGCCATAATCAACTCTCCAGCTGACACAAACATCCTTCAAAAAGGTCTCACAGAGACAGATAACTGGTGCCAGTGCCATGGTTTAAAGCTAAATGCCAAAAAATGTATAGTCATACCCTTTGGCAAAAACAATGTGCCCACAAATTACCACATAGGCGGAAACCCATTAAGTACAGAGAAAGTTATTAGGGACCTGGGGACCCAAGTTGATAGCAATCTCTCCTTTGAAAACCACATTGCCAAAGTGGTTAGAAAGACCTTCTACATAGCCCACCTCATCACGAAGGGTTTCACATCTAGATCAAGAGAGGTAATCGTGCCCTTTATTCATCCCTCATCAGGCCCATCATAGAATACAATGCCCCTTTTGGGATGTACCTTACCCGACACCTGCAGCAATTAGAAAGACCCCAAAAGTATCTCACCAAGAGGATCAAGGGTCTCAAACAGATGCCATATGCTGCTTGGTTAAAAAAACTCCAGCTCTACTCAGTTGCATACCGCCTACTTCGAGGCTATCTATGCCTGACATACAAAGCTATGTCAAATCCAGAATTAATGGACATGCTCCACCTCAGTAAATCTAGATCCCTTAGAGCCACACGCTCGAGGGACTTGAACCTCAGCACAGAAATAAATAGAACTTACTGGAGGGACAGGTTCATAACCCAGAGGCTCCCTTCACTCTGGAATAGAATTCCAGTTCATGAGTGGCAGAGCACCTCACTGAATCTCTTCAAGAAGAATCTCGATAAGTGGATGGGGGATCATAGGTTTGTCCCAGGGATTACTCCCGTGTCACTATTAGACAGAGGCACAGTAAACTAAACCTTAAAAAGGGCACATATACTCAAATCAAGGGGTGGCGTAAGCCATACAGAATCGGGCTAGGCTTATAATTGCCCCAGGGCAGATAGCCTAGTATGAACCTATGAACCTATGAATCTTCTTACCAAGTAACTGATGTATTTATTGTTATAGTGACAGTCTAGCGTTGAGTTAAAAAGCGGAGTTTCTCATCCGCATGTATATTAACATATTTAAAAATGTCAATCTTTTCAGTGATTACATCATCATTTATAGGCAGTTGAAATAAGAGGTAATGGTTGGTCCTTGTCGGTGAACCATGTATTGTGGCTTATGTTTCAGTTGTGGTTAGAAGTAGTTGCCAGTGTACCATGTCAGTCTTGTGAGCTGCATAGTATCAAATGATTTAGAGAGTTCAGCGAGCAGCACGTCAGTTGCAAGGCCATCTGAATCTAAAGTACTTTCCTTCTGGAAACAATGCTACACTCTACCTATACACAAAGGAGGTAACTTCTCTGATATCTCCAACTTTAGACCTATCGCTATCCTCTCCCCTCTCTCTAAAGTACTAAAAAAATGTATTCATAAACAAGTTATGCAGTATCTAATACAGGAAAATCTGCTTACACCCACTGAACACTGCTTCAGACCCAAACATAGCACCACTACAGCTCTGTTATCCTTCCTCAACACTGTCTCTGTAGCCATGGATGATCATAAACTTATTTCTTGCCTATTCTTGGACCTTTCAAAAGCTTTTGACACTGTCTTGCACTCTCTTCTGCTGCACAAACTACTGCATAACCTCAACTTCTCCTCTGATATTGTTGCATGGTTCTCCAGCTACCTCATTTGATAGATCTCAATCAGTGAGATTGGCACTCTGCACTCTCCTCTCCTCTCCCTGTCAAAATGGATGTACCTCAAGGGTCTATCCTAGGGCCTTTACTTTTTAATATCTTTACTAATCGGCTCTATACCTCCTGTCCTCAGTCATCTTTAGTGCAATACGCAGATGACTCTACAGAAATCACCACAGCCAACTCTCCCTCTAAGCTCTTCTCAGCTACCCGGGCATCTTTTAACTTGGTTGAAACATGGCTGTCCAACAACCAGCTCATCCTTAACTCTAAAAAACAAAGCTGTTACTCTTCCTACCTAAAAAGTTCAACAATATTAAAACCTCCTTCTCCATACATTCCCTTAATAACAGTCCTATTCAGGTAGAATCCAGTACTAAACTCTTAATAACCATCAATGATCAGCTTAAATTTGACTTGCATGTTAATAACTGTATCAAAAAGACTCATTCAAAACTAGGGCTCCTTTACTGTAACCAGAAATTCCTTAGCTCTGAAGCCAAAGTTACTCTCTCTCTCTCTTACCTACCTTCTACCCAGTCTAATGTACAATTTTCAAATTCTCACAAATCTTAACAACACACTCCTGACCAAATTCGAATCTACCTACAACAAGGTAGCTAGATTTGCTGCCCAACAAACCTACAAATCCCATCACTATCTCTCTCTAAAACACCTAAACTGGCTTGAATTACCCCAGCAGCTTCTTCTGTCTCAGCTCCAGATCATCCATTCTGTCCTATACCAGCCTTCTTACTGCCCAGCACTATCCCCTCTCATCTCCCATTATTCTCCCTCCCGACCTCTTCGAAGCTCTAACCAAAACCTACTACAAATCTACAAACCCAAGTCTAAATTTGGAAGCAATATGTACAGCTATCACCCCATTATTGCCTGGAATAGGCTCCCACTAGAAATCAGGACCCTTGCACATCCTAAACAATTTAAGACCGCCATCAAAGAGCACTTTAAAAGTCACTGGTCCTGCCACTGAACTCTGCCTCCTTAACATACCTTACTTCTCATACTTTAATCTACTTTCTGTCCTTAACTCACTCTTCTCACTAGCTCTCTCTAATCTTCCTCGACTACTCTTTCTACTGTCTTCTAATATCTATTAAACAAATTGCCTCAGAGAAACATTCTATTGCAATTGTCTTGCCTTCATGCAACTACATCATGATAAAACTGGGTTTTTGTAACCACTTACCCCAAAATCTATACTCTTCTTAATGACATATTTCTTTTTATACATCTTGAAATAGTTATGCTGTACTCCTGATTATTTACACTGTATAACATTGTATTGCTACTTAATGCCTTGTAATAATCCTGTAACATTGCTGTTTAATGCTAATTTGTAATGAAAATTGTATAGTATGTTGGAGGTTTTCTCCCTGGGCCTCCGCTGAAAAAGAGCTCTTCGGCTCAGTCAGATAATCCCCGTCAACAAATGTAAAATGTAAAAATTACAGTTGCTTGACAGATGCTTGACAGCAGCAAGACAATCTGTCTAGTTCCACCTTTAAACGTATATAACATGCTAACTTTGCTCCATCAACTCCTTTCCCCTACTGCTTTCTCTCTATGAATATCCTGGTGTATTCTTATTTTACTACCCATTTTGATAGTCTGTCCTTGAGTCCTATTTATATAAAAAAGTATAATTTCCTGTGTGTGATTTTTTGCACCTGCACCTGTAGACCACATGGCCCACTTGCTGTTTTACCCAGGAATTTCACCAGGCATCAGGGTGAAAACTGTTCAGAGTGGGAAATCATTCAGGTAGCCATAAGAATGCTTTAGTGATTCCATCCCTGGGTAGTGGTGCTTATGAGCCATTTCAATTCAGAGGCCATAATGCCTGTGTGTGTGTGTGTGTGTGTGTGTGCTTTCTTCCACAAACTCATGTTGAAGTTTTCTGCCAGGTGATGGCTATGTGAGCCTAATACCTCCCCTAGGCCTCACCTTTGTATTGCCACTCCTCTTCTGAGGGGTTGTACTAGTGAACGACTGGTTTGGTCCACTGTGCAGGAAGAACATGCTTATCCTCCTGTGATGTCTCCTACACACTGTCATCACATACAAAGAGAAATCCCTCACCACCGGATAAAGTAACCAACTAGCAAAAAGTCCAGATATGAAAGAAAAACACGTTGGTTACATAAAGCAGGTTCCTTTTTTGTTTTATTAAAGGAACCTGCTGTGTGTAACCAACGTGTTTCTCTTTGACACTGTCATCACATGCCTGATCTGCTAATCAGAGTTACCTAGGCCATAGTGAGGCCTCTGAGCATCTGAGTGACTTGATGAAGAAGTACTTTGGTAGAACTTAAGAGTTGTGTGCCCTTACAGTATGCTGAGTGTACTTGTTTTGCCTTCCTTCCTTTATAGCTCTCCTACATAATTTAGTGAACCCATAGCAGGTCCTATCAAATCTCTTCTGGTCTTCAAGTTTAGCGGTTCCATTGTTTATTTTCTGTGGTCACACCCTTTACTTTTCTTGCCATATACACTTCTGGTGATTTTCCTCTGGACCTTTCTGGTAGTCTGGTTTCTCTTTATGGCCTATAGAACTGCACATAATATTCAGGGGGTGGTCTGATGAAGAACCAATGGAGCAGAAGTATTACCTCTTTGCTACTGCGGCCCTCTTATTCTAAACCTGGTGGTCCATTCCAGGAATGATCATCACCCTCATATCCTTGTTTGCCTTTTCACAGTCAGGCCATGCCCTCACAGTTGACATTCAACACCCGAATTACTTTGGCTCAAGTTCACTACTTCACATTTCTGTACATTGAACATAAATTATTACCTTTCTGCTCATTTTTTTCTCCTTTCTGACTCCTTCTGTAGATGCTCCCCCATTCATATCATGTTGTACTTGTCTGTCTGTCATCTGCAGAGAGACTGCTCCTGTTCTCTAGTCCCCAAGATAAGCCTGCATTGAATACCCTGAAGACTACCAGCCTCTGGACCAATATTATTTTGGACATTGTTTGTCTTGCAGCTCTGTTTGCATGTCAAATACATTGCATTAATTTCTGCATTTATTTTTTATTTTCTTAGTAGTTGCCTAAGTGACACCAAGTCAGAGGCTTTGACGAAGTCCAGGTTGATTAAAATTGGGTCAGGTTTGACCGACAACTAGCTTTTTTTGAACATGAGCTCCTGTCTTGTAGGAAAAAGCCAACATTTTCCTTCAGTCTGATTATTTTACTTTCAGTGCCACTGCTGTTAGGACCACACATTCTTCTGCAAATCTATATTATTTTCATTAGGTTTTTGCAGTAAGGCACAAGATTGATGGGGTGTCTTTAGAAATGTCAGAGTCTTCTTCTATTTTGTAATGTTATTTTTTAAAGAGCAACATTTATTATGTACTTTTGTTTTTCATAGACTACGCAGTCTTCAGTCTTGGTGCACTGATTATTTTGGCCCTGATTGATGATGCATCCATTTTTAAATGCTCATTCAATGCTAATAAACTAGCCTCAAGTTAGCAATAATTGCTTAGATCTAACTTCCAGCAGCTTGTTATTGCTAAGCATATTAAGTCCACGTATTGCCAACAACTATTCTATCTAGTTTAACAACTATTTCATTTAATCTCCAGATTGATTTAACATTGCTCCTTAAACAAAAACACATAAACACACAAGTTAACTGTTTACTGTGTAATTTGAGATCAGGTATTAACTACTACTACTGACCATATTATTGTATTATCACAATATTACAAATCCTAACAATTGGAACAGTGACCTCATACGTTGTATTGTGGTCTGCTTTATTAAGTAGAGCTACATCTTAAGTCCTATAGTTGCCTCATTGGCTGTATGCCTGTCATGTCCTTCCATATGGGCATATATTTAGAGTCCTGAATCAAATATGTTAACCTAAGCTGTATAGCCTTAAATAAGTCTACAAATCAGGTAGGTCTAAACCACGGTATTCCTTTGTCGAAATCAATTTTTTTCAGTTGCCCACTCTCAACTCTCTTATATTATCCTAAAAAATTCTATTCCCTTTACATAATCTTTCATTTCTGATCTCTCTGTTGGTACATATAAGCCTGTATCTTATTGCTGTTGGTGGGTGACATGACACAAGACTGATATTGTATTGTTGATGTCTATAAGAGTCCAGTGCTAACATTACCCCCCTGTCATCCCCTAAAGGGCCCATCTCTATACCAGAAGAATGCAAAGTTCCTGTAATCACAGCTGAACAGGTAAAAAACACACTATCCAAAGCCAAGAACACAGCATCCATGGGACCTGACAACATCTCAGGCTGTGTTCTACATGAACTACAGAACGAACTGGCACCCCACCTAAGTACCATGTTCAATCATAGCCTCACCTCAGGCTATGTGCCCACTGAATGGCACACAGCGATGGTTATCCCACTCCACAAAGGGGGAGCCACCACAGACCCCAGAAAATACCGCCCCATTACCCTAACGAGCCTGGTCTGCAAGGCTATGGAACGTATTATCATGGAACTTATAAACAATGACATTGGTAATCTCCAAACTCAGGACCCCACCAAGTTTGGGTTTGTAAAAGGCAGATCATGTCTCTTAAACAGGATAGACTTCTTTGAAGCAGTCACCAAAGCTGTAGATGAGGGTAAGGTGGTTCACACAGCCTGTCTAGATCTTGCTAAGGCCTTCGACACCATCCCCCACTCTGGAATTATAGATAAGCTCACTAAACTAGGTATAAATCCCTATGTCACAAGATGGGTTGCCAACTGGCTCACTGACAGAACCCAGACTGTGAAAGTAGCAGTCTCCAAATCCAACATCAGACCAGTGACAAGTGGAGTACCATAGGGTTCAGTCCTGGGTCCTGTCCTGTTTGGTATATACTTCTCTGAAGTAAAGGCTAATACAGAAGGTCTTTGGCCAATGAAGTTCGCAGATGACTGCAAACTAGGAGCCATAATCAAAACTCCAAAAGATGTGGACATCCTACAAAAGGGCCTCGCTGAGACAGATGCCTGGTGTCAAAGCCATGGCCTCAAGCTCAATGCCAAAAAGTGCATTGTCATCCCTTTTGGTAAAAACTCTGTACCCATGAACTACCACATAGGCGGTAGTCTACTTAACACTGAAAGTGTGATAAGAGACCTTGGGACACAGGTGGACAGTAGTCTCTCCTTTGATAATCCCATCGCCACAGTAGTCAGGAAATCCTTCTATGTGGCACACCTCATCACAAAAGGTTTCTCATCCAGGAAAAAAGAGGCCATTGTTCCCCTCTACTCGTTACTCATTAGACCCATTATAGAGTACAGTGCCCCTTTTGGTATGTGCCTCACAAGACATCTTCAACAACTGGAAAGGCCACAGAAATACCTCACAAAGAGGATTACCAGCCTCAAACAGATGCCCTACGCAGACCGTCTCAAAGAACTGCAGCTTTACTCCGTCGCATATCGCCTACTCAGAGGCGATCTCTGTCTAACACACAAAGCTATGTCAAACCCAGAGCTTTTAGACATGCTCCACTTGAAGAAGTCCCAATTCCTACAAGCTACACGCTCTAGGGACCTAAACCTTGTCACCACAATAAACAGAACATGCTGGAGGGATAGATTCCTGTCCCAGAGACTTCCCATACCCTGGAACAAACTACTTATCTATATCAAACAAAGCTCCTCATTAGCACTCTTCAAGAAAAATCTTGATTGGATGGGAGATAGGAAATTCACCCCGGGGATCACTTCTGTGGCTCTGCTCGACAGTGGCTCAGGAAAATAATTTTCTTGGGTGGCGAAAGCCAGGGTACCTTTTGGCTAGGCTTATATAGGCCTTAGGGTCAATAGCCTAGTATCTACCTATGAACCTATAAATGATTTCCATAGTCTTGCCTTTCTTGCAGTTGTCTTAATTTTTTTCCCACATTTCTTTAACTGCTTGCTCAACATTCCATTTCAGCCAAATTCTCAAGTATCTCAATATGTTGTGTCCCTGCAACAAAGGAGAACTTCTGTACCAAGGTAATGTGTTGGGGCAGAATTCATTACTATAGTGTTTGTTTTTGCTTTATTTACTTTGTTCTGCTTTACTAGTAAAACATTTCACTTTATCAAATAGAATTTTATAGCCTACTCCGGATTAGTAACGTATAATATGACCACAAAACATGTATTTCCTTATTAGTATATCTCCAGTTATAGTTAACAGTCTTATGTTTCTTAGTAATGACTCTAAATGCAAAGCAAATAGTAATTGTGAAAGTGGACATCCCTGCCGATTTCCTCTCTTAAGATTAAATACTTGATACACCTTGCTAATGCACTTTCACCCTAGCTCGAGCACATCTGTAGATGTTGAATATTATTGTTGTCCACGTTTATGGAAAAATAAATGCATTAAAAGATCTCTTCATAAATTTTCAAGTCATTCTGGCAAATGTAGTGGTGGGGCTTGACATCCAAACTTATTAATAATAGTAACATTAATAAAAATTCATTAAGAAAATTGAACATATGTTTTATGCACATAAATTAAATCTAGAATTTTTATTTCATGATTTGAAGATAATAAATAGTGGGTTACATAAACTCTCTGCCTACAGTTGTACCTACTCTTCAAGCCTTTTTAGATAGCTGTGAGGGTGAATTATTTC
This sequence comes from Protopterus annectens, assembly GCF_019279795.1. Classification (NCBI taxonomy): domain Eukaryota; kingdom Metazoa; phylum Chordata; order Ceratodontiformes; family Protopteridae; genus Protopterus; species Protopterus annectens. Next base: position 655,782,588 of record NC_056735.1, read on the forward strand.
ACAACTTACACAATAAGGTAAATTATTAAATTTAAAATATGGATTTGGTAGAAAGGAGAGCTTTACTAGATTTAAAAAAACATGTCTTGCCTTAGATTCGTCAAAGCAGATTAAGGCAGAGGCATGGTAGTTATGTATGTTCAAGATTATATCAAAATGATGTTGAGCAATGTTCATGAATATAGAGAAGTTAGGTTATATGATATTCATAAATCATACAATATTACTCATTTAGGTTTTATTGGACCTTTCTTCACAATGATATGTTGATAATCAATATTTATAATTTTATTTTCAATAAAGAACCGAAGATAAGAATGTTATTTGGTGAAGCAAAGATCCATAAATTTTTCATCCAGCCTCTGTTTAGACTAGTAGTATCAGCTAGTGGATCTGCCACAGACAATATTTATTTTATTTAGATTGATTATTTAATCCTGTGGTACAAAAACGTCCTCCTTAGATTCCTGGGATGTTCTGGGGAATTTCTGTTTACTGGCAAAGAATTGATAATGTTCACTATAGATGTGCAATCTTTACTTCTATACCACACTAAAAAGGTCTTTATTTTTTAAGAGCATTATTGACAGAGATCCTTCAATGGCCTGTTAATGGATTCTTAGATTTGGAAAATAAAAAGTTTAACAGCAGGTTATCTAGGAAAGTATGGCCGTGAATAATTACTTTATTCCTGTGCACATCCTGCTTTTTTTGAAGGATAACATTTCAAAAGGTCAGTTTATTTGTGCAATCTAGACTGACTACTGATGAAAAAAAATATTTTTAGAGGAAATTTATTATACTATTGTTCTATTTAAGGATAGAGGTTATAAAATTAATAAATTGGTAAAAATGGCCAAGGATGTTATTGATCATAGAAAAGATCATTTTCCTCCAATTCTTTTGGAAGGGTTTGTGAAGCAACCCTGTGTACAGAAAGGCACTTTATAATGTAGATATAACTGTAGATCATAATACATCATTAGATCCTTACAAGATAATTGGAATATAACTGGAGGGGAAAGCAGATCTTGATAAGGAAAATAGATCTTGATAAAATTATCAGTGATAGACCTCATTTTGTTAATAATGAAAAAAAATAGCACTATTAAAATCTTTTGTGTCAGGATGACGCTGAGTTTTCAGTGTGTATAGGTAAACGAAAAGGTACTTTTCCGTGTAGTAATTGAAAGTCTGTAGGTATACTTATAAAAGTAACTTTATATTGCTGCCATTTAATGATGAAGTTTTTTACCCTACGTATAGAATTTCATGTCAGACTAGTTGTATAGTTTATATTGAAGTCCTTAAAGGTGTAAAATATTGTATTCATTTATTTATTGGCTTTTGTTTACCAGACTGTTCCGATGGGGGCACTCAGACCCATTTTCAGCGGAGGCCTGTGGAGAAAAGCTCCATTAAAGTTACAAAAAAATTGCAAAAGTTTGAAAAAAAATGAGAAAAAAGAATCCATTTCTTAACAATAGAAATGGGGTTTTAAAATCATCCTCTGGGTAATACAACTAAGACCTAGATTAATACAGTTTAATTTCTGTGGGAGTGTTATACAGTAATAAACAGGTTCATTTACATATACAACACTATACAAGTTTAATTTGCAAAGGAGCAATGGAAAGCAGTTTGTAAATAATAGGAATTCGTTACATTTACAGTATAAGGTAGGAGAGCTGGAAAGTTGGAGGTTGGTGATAGTCTACAGATCTGAGAGAGAGAGATAGAGTGAGAGAGTGAGTGTCAGCCAGGGTGTGAACAAGAACAGAGCCAGGAGGAGTGTAGGTGCTGTTTTATGTTGTACTTTGCTAGATGCACAGTTGACCTGTTTTAGTGGGATAGGCATGCCGTTCCACTGTCTGGTGACATAGGATGAGTATAGTGAGTCTCTAGCTGTATTGTGGGATTTGGAAGTTGTTAGTAGGCTCTGATTACCTGAGCAAAGGCAACAAGTAGTGTTTGAGAATATTTTATAGAGGGCATGTGTGTGGTTTGTGTATTATTTTGTGGGCATTTTTTGTTGCATAGAAATGACAAGAAAAATTTTTCAAAAAGAGAAATTTAGAACAAGTTTACGATATTAAAATCTGAGATTATAATTATGCTTTATTTAGTCATGTTTGAGTATATGGAACATACAATTTTTTGCTTAATAAAGGGTTTTAATGGATGCAAGATGGGGCAACTTTAAGAATAAAGTCATGTAGAGAGAGGCTGTAGCAATTAAAATTACAGGAAGATAAACCCCTTGTTTGAATTATTCCATTAATATTAAATGTTTTTTTAAAGGATAGAAATGTTAAGAAATATTCATAGGTTCATAGGTTCATAGGTTCATACTAGGCTATCTGCCCAAGGGCATTTATAAGCCTAGCCCATAGTTATTTGGCTTTCGCCACCCCTTTAGTTTGAATAAAACTATGTCTATTATTTTGCTGTGCCTCTGTCAAGCAGTGACACTGAAGTAATCCCTGGGGTATATCTGCGATCCCCCATCCATTGGTCAAGATTCCTCTTGAACAAGGCCAGCGAGGTGCTCTGCCTCACATGTACCGGGATTTTGTTCCACAGCATAGGGAGTCTCTGGGTGATGAATCTGTCCCTCCAGCATGTTCTATTAATAACCGTGTCAAGGTTTAAGTCTCCCGCCCTTGTGGTTCTGAGGGATCTAGATTTTTTGAGGTGAAGCATATTCATCAAATCAGGATTTGACATGGCCTTATATGTCAGGCACAGGTCACCTCTGAGCAAGCGGTATGAGATTGAATAGAGCTGGAGTTCTTTCAGTCGGGCAGCATAAGACATATTTTTGAGACCCTTTATCCTTTTGGTGAGGAACTTTTGGGGCCTTTCCAGCTGCTGCAGGTGTCTGGTCAGATACATTCCGAATGGGGCATTGTACTCAATCATAGGTCTAATGAGTGATGAGTACAGGGCGATGACCTCCCTTGATCTAGATGTGAATCCCTTCATGATCAGATGGGCAATGTAGAAGGTTTTCCTAACTACTTTAGCAACATGAGTGTCAAACCAAAGGCTACTGTCAACCTGGGTCCCCAGATCCCTGATGACTTCTTCTGTGCTCAGTGGACTGCCACCTATATGGTAGCTAGGGGTAACCTTGTTTTTCCCGAAGGGTATGACTATGCATTTCTTGGCATTTAACTTTAGGCCATGGCTCTGGCACCAGTTATCCGTTTCTGTGAGGCCCTTCTGAAGGATATCTGTGTCAGATGTGTTTTGACTATGGCCCAGTTTGCAGCCATCTGCAAACTTTGTCAGCCATAACCCTCCTGTGTTTGCTTGTACTTCAGAAAAGTAGATGCCGAACAAGAGTGGACCCAGGACTGAGCCCTGTGGGACACCACTTGTGACAGGCTTTGAGTCTGACATGGCTCCAGCAACTCTGACCCTGTGGGTTCTGTCACTTAGCCAGTTTGCAACCCATCTTGTGATGTATGGGTTTACATTCAAGCTGATGAGTTTTTTGATGATATCTGAGTGGGGTATTGTGTCGAAGGCCTTTGCCAGGTCAAGGTAGGCTGTATGGATTGCCTTTCCCTCATCAATGGCCTTGGTGACTGTCTCGAAAAAGTCAACCAAGTTTAAAAGGCATGAACTGCCTTTGACAAAGCCAAACTGGGTTGGATCCAAAGTCTGCAAGTTCCCTATGTCTTTATTTATGAGTTCCATTATGATCCTCTCCATGGCTTTGCAGATAAGGCTTGTTAAGCTAATGGGACGGTAATTTCCAGGGTCGGTGGAGGCACCGCCCTTGTGAAGTGGGACCACAGTCGCCGTCGCCACTCCTTTGGTGCGTATCCTGAGGTGAGGCTAAGATTAAACAGCTGTCCTAACTGCGGGTTTAATTCCTCATTGAGTTCATGAAGCACACAGCCGGGGATACCATCCGGTCCCATGGATGCTGTGTTTTTTGCCTTGGAGAGAGCAGTTCTCACCTGGGCGTTGGAGATGTTTGGGGGCTACAATCCTCTGGTATAGATATCTCTCCTTTTGGGGAGGGAGAAGTTTGCACTGAACCTGTCAGCCAGTATGTTGGCAATGTGTGTAGGTTCAGTAATCTTCACATCATTTTGAACTAATTCTGAGCATATCTGGGAGTTTGCTAAAGAAGGCCTTATGATTGTCTTTTGAATCCTTGGCGATTTTTCTCTCAACATTTGCCTTGGATAATTTTATGAGAGCTCTTAGCTTTTTACCTATCATGCTCAAAGGTGTCTTATCTTTCAAGGATTTTGCTCTATCTTGTAGTAGCTTCCTCCTTTTGTTGTAGAGCTTGTTTATGGCTGGGGTCCACCAGACTGGACGCTTGCCTTTGGTACAAAGAGTCTTAGTTTTGTTTGGGATTGCCTGATCCATGCAGTCCTGTAGGTGCTGGTAGAAGGAATTTGTAAGTGATTCAGCGGTTTGAGTAATGTTTACCACTGGCTCAGGGGCCTTAAAGGAGACCACACTAGTTTTAGAAGTGTGAAGTCGGCTTTTGAGAAGTTTTTCACTGTGGTCTTTTTTGTTTCAGGTGGGGCGGGATGAGGACCTCCAGCGAGATTAGTTTATGATCTGATCTCACCAGTGAGGGGTATACTTCGGTGTTGAACATTGTGATCCCATGTTCGTGATGATGAGATCAAGTATGTTTTCTCCTCTTGTGGGGATGGTGACTAGTTGTTCCATGGCATTTGAGTTTATGAACTCCAGGAACCTTTGGGCTAGAGTGTTTGGGCTTGAGTAGTGTTCCCAGTCTATATTAGGGTAGTTGAAGTCACCTAGTATGATGGTGTTTGGAGATACATTTATCCCTCCATTGTTTTCAGGAAGGCCATGTGAGGTTCCTGAGTTTGAGAGGGTGGCCTGTAACATGCTACAAATTGCAGAGCAGTCTTGCCTATGGTTAATTGCACCTGGATGGTCTCCGATGCATCGTGCGTTGCCACCAACCTTGAGGTGTGGGTGTCCTTTATGAATATGGACACCCCTCCTTTCTTGGTGTTGTCCGGATTTTGGGGCGGAACGCATGATATGATGTGAAACCTGCTAGTGCTGGGGTGCTCTCAGGAGCCTTGAACCAGGTTTCTGTCACAGCACAGACATCGATGTTCTCCATACTGAGAAGGGCCTCGAGTGCGTGCATCTTGAGATTGAGACTTCTGGCATTGAGCAGCATTGCCCTTAGTTTTTACTTTTTGTGTTCTAGGGTGGTAGGTTTAGAATTTGAGCCTTGCCTAAAAAGGCACTATGGGGTGGCAAGAGCCTTTGCCAATATCCGGAAGCCTAGGGTGACAGGTGCAAGCCTTCCCTTGAAGCAGCGTGGCTTGTCCAGCATGTCATCCCAGGCAGACAGACATTGGATCCCCTTTGAATGACACCAGAATTTAAGCCAATTATTAAAGCTGATCATCTTGTCACTGTATTGTGGCATCATTCTAGGTGAAGGTAGGATACTGCTCAAGGTCAGGGTCATACCTGCCTGGGCTACATAATCAGAGAGCTCCTCAATGTCTCTTTTCATGTAGTCAGGAGGTGCGTCTCAGGTCGTTGACACCAGCGTGGACAATGACTGAGTCGTACTTGTACCTGCTGTTGAGAGACCTGAGTGCTTGTGTTATGTGGCGGATTCTAGCGCCCGACAGGCAGCTTACTGTGACCTTCTCCTTACTCAGTCTGGTGAGCGGGGCGTCAGTGTGTCTGACTATGGAGTCACCTATGACAAGTATGTTTGGTGTTGTATTTGGCCTTAAGGGCAGTGACTGCTTTGCACACTGATTTTGTTGTATATGTGTTGTTTGTGTGGTGTATTGAGTTTGAAGTTGCTTGGGTGTCTGCTTTGGAGGCCTCTGCTGTTTAGGTAAATTTTTACTCAGAGCCTCCGAGTATGTCTTAGTGTGTTTATGTGTTTGATTCAGTGGTGTGGTTGAGTTATGTGAGACTGGTATTGTGGTGTGTGTAGTTGCCTTCTCCTCCTGCCTGGTCTTGCCAGTCCTGAGTTGAGAGAGCTCAGCCTCCAGTCTGGCTAAATAGCTGCATCTCTCACAAGTGTTAGTGTTACATGGGAGGAGGAGATGGTTGTCCGTGTACATGAGGCAATTGTAACATTGTCTCAGAATTCCCAGATTCACCAAATGGGCAGGAGAGGACGCCAGCATCTGTCCCTTCAACATGCTAGAAAGAATTATGAGTTGGTATGAGACAGAAAAGTAGTGGGCTTAGCAGGGAAGTGGGCACTCCTGGGGGGTTTTGCTAGTGAGAGATTTGTATAATATAGGAGTGCTTGACCTGCAAAGAGAATGCTTATAAGACAAGGGATATGCTTATAAGACAAGTGCTGAGCTTTTTGAGAAGAAAAAGCTATTTGGAACAAGTGCTGCACTTTTTAGTATAGGTGTAAACTGTTTAGGTTGGAGTATTTCTCTATTTATTGATTTGTATTTCATGTAAATTATTTTTCTTGCCTATTTAAAAAAAATTTTGTCAGATGATTAAGTCATGTGATGTTATCATAGTTATAAAGTGACTTGGATTTGTTCATTATGGTGTTCTGAGAAGTCAGTTATATTAAGAATGAATATGCTTAAGTAATTAAATGTTTGTATGGCTCTAAAGGTATTTTCATTTTCTGTTTGGAATTGCACCTTGGAAAGTTCATAGTATTTTCTAGTCTTATGTTTCTGG